>NC_081557.1:162096967-162138698 GCF_022355385.1 Mustela nigripes | reverse complement strand
CAGTCATCTCAATGGTTCTTGAGCTTGTTTTGGGTGCTTTTGCAGTACGACAGTGCTTGGGAAGCAAAGTTGAGTTTTACACATGATCTCTGGCTTCATTGATACTTGGGCCTATATACTTGTTCAGTAACTGGGAAATTTTAAATAAAGAGAGATGCACGTTTTGACTGCTTATATTTAATGTTGAAGACTGAAGAACGTTTTCATAAGATGGCAGTAGTCCAGTGTCCTAATTAGTAAGGATAATTCAGGAGGTGCCCTGTGAGGTCTCACCACTCGTTTTCCTCAAGAAAAGCTCATGTGCCACAGGGTCTGGTGGGTCCCGTGGCCTTTGGCCAGTCATCTCAATGGTTCTTGAGCTTGTTTTGGGTGCTTTTGCAGTACGACAGTGCTTGGGAAGCAAAGTTGAGTTTTACACATGATCTCTGGCTTCATTGATACTTGGGCCTATATACTTGTTCAGTAACTGGGAAATTTTAAATAAAGAGAGATGCACGTTTTGACTGCTTATATTTAATGTTGAAGACTGAAGAACGTTTTCATAAGATGGCAGTAGTCCAGTGTCCTAATTAGTAAGGATAATTCAGGAGGTGCCCTGTGAGGTCTCACCACTCGTTTTCCTCAAGAAAAGCTCATGTGCCACAGGGTCTGGTGGGTCCCGTGGCCTTTGGCTCGGTGTGGGGGGGGGGGGGGGTATTTTGGGATGGGGGGGGGGGGCTGGGGGCTGAGAGGGAGCTGGCTGACTGTGGCAGGTTCCAGAGTCTGTATGTGTGTATAAATACCACAAAGACCTATTGACTATTCAGTGGAAGTTGGTTGGGAATTGGGAAGTGGTGAAGCCGTGGGTCCTGCAGGTACAGTTTACAGAACACCTGCCACGACCCAGGCTCCCTGTGGGGCGCCTTATACATGATCTCCCACTCACTCCCCTTAACGCCGGAGGGTGGGCTGCTGACGTATTTCCGTATCGCGGATGAGAACACTTCTGTTAGGAGGACCCGCACCACAGACAAGGTCATATGGTTGTGTGAGGGAACGTAAACCCGGGTCTCCCTGCTCTCTTCCTGCTCTTCCTACCAGCTCTTGCCTTCACACAGCGTGCTCTCCCAGAAAATTTGTCAGGACCGTGGGGCTAATTTTGTTCCTCCTTTTTAACCATACATGCCATCTCTGGAGACAAAATGAAGGAAGTTTTATACTGGTGTATTAAGAATAAAGGTGGAAATCCTGGGCCCAAATGGGTCAAATGAAGTTAGAAATGAAGGGAGTCACATACATACACTTGATTTCAAGCCACTTTGCCCACATTATTTCAGTTGACAAGGTGGATTTGGGTTAGGGCTGAGGGGATGATGGAGGAAGAGGGTGGGCAACTTCTGGATGAACACTGCGTTTTATGTTCTAGACATCAGCAGATCTGCTGCTCCTCTTTGTGGATACCAAGAACT
The DNA here is from genome assembly GCF_022355385.1 of Mustela nigripes. Lineage (NCBI taxonomy): Eukaryota > Metazoa > Chordata > Mammalia > Carnivora > Mustelidae > Mustela > Mustela nigripes. The sequence goes on along the minus strand of NC_081557.1, from coordinate 162,137,250 downwards.
GTGTTCACGCAGGGCATTCACAACTAATGGTGGTTATTTTCCATCTCTTGGGGGTACCATGCACACTTGCCTTCATTCCAGTTACTGGTGCTTTGATATATAGATCAAACCAACATAATCCCTGCCTTCTGGGAGCTTGCACTTCAATAAGGGGGTGCATTAATGACAATAAACAGTTGGCCCTTGACATGGGAATTAGGGGCACTAGCCCCCATGCAGTGGAAAATTCATGTATAGTTGTTTACTCCCCCAAAGTTTAACTAATAGCCAAGAAGCCTGATAACATAAATAGCCAATTTACATGTATTTTGTAACACACATATATGTGTTATATACTATGTTATTACAATAAAGTTAGCTAGAGAAAAATGTTCAAATCATAAGGAAGAGAGACTGCATTTACAGTACTGTGACTGTATTTATTAGAAGAAAAAGAAATCTGCCACTAAGTGGACCCATGCAGTTCAAACCTGTGCAGTTCAAGGTTCAGCTGTAGTGGGATTAGTGCCGGGGAGGGATTGATAAAGAATATGGTGTGAATTCATCTTTGAATTTTAGTGATGTGGAAAATAAGCTAGTGGGAATATATTTTGGGCTTGATTTTACAAGGAGCTTGAGGAACTTCTGAAGAAATTATTCTGCAGGATTGTCTGCCCCAAGACTTGTGATTTTAAGCTTAGTGTTGAGATCGCTGTGGGTTTCTTGTCAATGAGGCTTCTGGTCATGTGTGTGTGTGGCAAATCAATGTGTGGTGAATGCCGTTGTGCACTTATTATCCGAACTGAAGGCAGATCTCTTCTGCGTGCTTTTCCGTTGCATTTTGTTACTGCATGTGTGGTGTGTGTCCACTTTTCCTTGCAGGTTTGCATGAATTCGGTCCCAGACGGCATCCCAGTCTGAATCAGATTACTAGTGGTAATCTCTCCTAAGTGACCTCAGTGTCTATTTGGTCTTGTGAAAAATAGTGTCATTTGGGGTGCCTGGGTGACCCAGTGGGTTAAAGCCTCTGCCTTTGGCTCAGTTCATGATCCCAGGGTCCAGGGTTCAAGCCCCGCATCGGACTCTCTGCTCAGAGGGAGCCTGCTTCTCCCTCTCTCTCTCTGCCTGCCTCTCTGCCTACTTGTGATCTTTGTCTGTCAAATAAATAAAATCTTAAAAAAAAAAGAAAAGAAAAATAGTGTCATTTGGTTTTATGCTGTGGGTCCCTTGGACAGAAATCACATTCATAGGCAAGACTGTTGGCTGCACGTGTTCCTTGGAAATACTTCTAGTGCTCTTCTGAAAAAAAAAAAAAAAAATCAAAGTTGGTTGGAGCTGAAGGCAAAGGGAAAGAATTACCTTTTCCTTTTTAATGCGCTGTAAAGTATGTGCTAATGATGTAATTAATAGTATATTAGGATGTTAATGCAATAAATACAAAGTTAATCCATTTCGGATTTCATTGTAGCCTGTTGTCCTTGTTTGTGGAGTAATGTGATTGGGACTGAGTAATTAACACCCTACAGAGGGATTAGCCTTAAAGATTGAGATAAAGGCAAGAGGAGAGAAAAGGAGGAGCCTACAAGGCCTGAGTGCAGAAAGCTCTGAGCATGGACATCCTCCGTGAAGGGGATGTTGCGCTTTCCCGACTGTGCTTACTGATGTCCCCATCTGCTAGTGATGATCACCTGGGTTATCTGGGTAAAACATGAGGAAGGACGGAGTTTTGAGGTGACCCCCCTTCTTCTCTGTACGTAGTTTGGGATGAGGAATGATGTTCCCGCCAAGCTAGCCGCACCCTGTTGGGCTTTGCTGTGTCTTCAGAAAGGTTTTCCCATCTCTTTAATTACAAGTTTTTGTTATTTTGTTACTAAAATATCTTTTTCGTCCTCATTTGTTCTATACAAATCACAGAAAATGAGAGCCAAAGCAGGAGGAGTTCCTCAAAATGAGTGCTCATGTTTATAGGAGAGCATGGTGGGACTCTTCAGGGCCAACAGATTGTTCTAGTAAAAGTTTTCTTTCCCCTTTTTAATGGTTCTGGGGTTTCTAATGGTCAGCCTGTGTTGCCAGATTGAAGTCATTAACTTTGACCCCCACAGGAGGGATTTAAGAAGAGGCACGAGAAAGGAGAGAGTGGAGATGGAGGCGGAGTCCCTCGTTTTCCGCAGAAATTACGGTTGGTGAAAACTCCAGGGACGAGGTGACATGCTTCCTCGCGGCCCCTGCTGGGGCAGCAGAGACGAAGGTCTTTCTGTACCTGTCTGCACGTGGCTGACGTCGTAAATCTTAAGTGACAGGGTTCTCATTTTCAGTGGAAAAGTAGGCTTCGTGTTATTAAAAATTCTGTGGTTTGGCTTTAAAATCAAACAACTCCATTTGCTCACAAGTGAATTAGACAGGATTTCTAGTTTTCTTTTAATTATTTGTGCCCTAGTGTTATTCATGGTTCACGCTGGCTTTCACGGTCATCATGTCCGTGATCCAGTGTCTGTCCTCCTCTCCTTGACTTTTCTCTGGGCAGCCTTCTCTAGGTTGCGCTGCTCTGTCCAGCAAAGTTGAAGAAGCATGTAAAGGTGGGACTCCCAGTCTACCTGGAAGTCTGAGCAGGGGTAATTATACCCTCAAAAATCTTTCCAGTTTGCCTCAGGGTAAAAGAGGTGAGGCAGACAGCTCAGCCTCACTAGAACTGAGCAGTTTGGGTCAGGAGATGTTCCCACAGACTGATGCATGGGTCAGATGGGCTGGTCTCGACAGCTGGCTTCATCAGCCCCTGGTCTGCACGAGCCGATCATAATGTGAGGTCACCACCTCCAATAGTTACTCAGACTTCTTGTGTAAAACCTTCATCTAAACATGTATGTTTACAGTTGTGATGGGCAAGCGCTTATTTTTCTTAGAGGAATAGGTTCTGTTTCACCTAGTATTTCTGTTTTATCTAGGCAAATAGGTATGAAAGTTTTTTGTTTTTCCCTAGATGAAACCAGGAGAGAATCACTAATGGGAAAAAAAAATGCTGTTGTGTAAAATGAAAATGTCACAGAGCAGATCTCTTAGCCAGTCATCATATATGCATATACATTCTCTTTAAGGATGATTTAAATATCCCTTTGGATCTAAAAGATTTTTTAAAAAATCTAATGTGGCATATAAATACAAGTGTGTGAAAAATTTCACATATACTCTTTCATAAAATTTTCCGTAATTGCAAGGAAATAATTTTTTTAAAAAAATGTTCGTGTCTGTCCTTCAATTGTTTATGGAGATCTGACTTGAATAAACATAATCTGGGAGCTTTTGGTTTCCACAGATAAGCCCAGATGCCCTCTTGATGCTGCACGAGGTGGCTGGGGTTAGAGAAAGTCTTGAGAAGTGACATGGGTGATGGAGAGTGATAGCTGCATGAGGCAGCCTTGATGTCAGAGTGCATTCTCATAATGCAGTTTTCCTGTCTTTGTTGTTATCTTACAGTTTTACTGGGAAAATGAATCACGATGTTCTTTCAAAGAAGCGTTAAAAAAAATAATCAAATTTCACAGAAAATGGAGCTCTGGCCTTTGGTTAAGCATTCATTGACTCTGCTTGTGCTCTTGGGCTCCCTTGCTTTCTCTTAAAACAGAATCCTTTCTGCAGAGTTGCATGGGTCGTGCTGCTAAGTCTTTCTCTGGTGGTTCGCTGGTTTAGGGCTCCAGAGACTTCAGGGGGCTCCTGGCTTACGTGTGAAATGGGGCAAAGGTTTATGGAGGTTGAGAGTTTTTTTCCTTCCTCCGACCAGCTGAGGTTGTGGTGGTTCTGCTCCGGGAAGAGCGACAAGCATGGGGATGCCGGAGAATGCCAGGAGGAACTGGGGGCTTGGAGGGAGCAGGGCAGGTGGGGGCTCCCTCGGTACACAGGGTTTGTGGCAGCTGACCTTGCCCTCTCTGAGGACGCGGTGGTGGCGGCGGTTCCACGTGAGCAGCTCTGTGTGAAGGAAAGCTGCCCTCTGCCCCACTTCTTCACCCAGCACATCTCCCTCTGTCCTTGATGTTTGTAATCAGTGTGATGGGGTGTATGCAGGTGAAAGACAGACCCATCCTTCCTCTCTCTAGAAGCATTCAGCTGGCATGTCGTGGGGAAGTGTGCCTTGGGTCAGAGCCCTGCTCTGCTGAGAGGAAGAGACTCCTGGGATGGCCAGAGGAGGCCTCTGGAGGAGGAGCAGAAAGCTGTGCTGGACCAGGAAGGAAGGAGGTGGCCCTGTCCCGGAGAGAGTGGGACCAGAGTGACTTGCTATTTCTTCCCTAGTCGAATGGGACAAAGGCAAGAACTGGAAGAATGTTCAGGTGTGGGCAGGTACGTTGTTTGTTCCCACTTTCAGATGCTGTGTGCTGGGAGGACCTTTCTCAATGCTCGTTTCTTCCTAGAGCTCGGAGGTCCTGTCTATTCTACGGAACTTCACATTCCTCTGTGGTGAATTTCCCAAGTCTCCAATTCAGAGGGCGTGATTTTTCTAAATAAAGGGCAGACTATTCTCAGCTTTCAGAAAGGGAAGAGACTGTGACTGTTTTGTTTGCATCCTGTCCCCCAAGCCCAGCACAGGGTTTGGCATATTATAAATGCTAATAAATACTGGTGGAAAGAAAGGAAAAATCTAGGGGTTATTGTGTGGGAAAGGGCTGGGAGGGAAATTCATCTCTTGAGTAGGTAAATCGAATTTATTTCTAGCATTATTTTCTTTTCAGGGGTAAGCGTTTAGAGGCATGGTGAGTGAACTTTTTCACAGTAGGTTGGCTCTTCAGCGATGATGGGGTTTTCAGCTCCTGTTTCAAGTTCATGCCCTAGCGGGGAAGGTCACTGATGCTTGGGACTGCCTCCTGACCACACAGCCTTGCATAATTGATTAATTCCGCATAGATGTTTGCATTTCTTTCTTAATATAAATTTCATTTTCTATTTAGCTCTCCAGAATTAGTAAGTGCCAGAAAACAGGATGTGTGTTGAATCTTACAACCTTGTGATCTGGGCAGCTCCTCTGGAAGGTGTAATTAATGATCTTGAATCTCTCTTGGCATTCTTAGTTCTCGAATTGGTAAACAGGTTTCTGAAAATAGCTAATATTTGTTGTTGACCATGCGCCAGGCACTGAACTGAGGACTTCATCTGGTTATTCCTTTGATTATCTTTTTATCCTAACAGACCCCCTAGGAATGAGCTCTGTGAGTATCTCCATTTCTAGCTGTGGGAACTGGTTCACAGAGAGGTGAAGTCACTCAGCATTGACACAGCCAGTAAATAGCACAGTTGGATGGGAGGCGGAACAGCTGGGCCCCGGAGCCAGTGCTCCCAAGGGCTGGGTGGCCTTGCTGCTTCCCTTTCTCTGGGGCCATCCTATTTTCCTTGGCGCCTCCTGACTTCTGTGCTCTGTTCTCCGGAGACTCTTGTCAGATGCAAACTGGTGTGAGTGGCCACAGGACCAGTCTGAAAGAAATGGACTCAAATGCCATACCAACCTGGGTTAAAGACCCTGGCCAAGCCCATCATTTGCTTGATGATCAGTCCTGATCAACTCGGTGCGTTTGGAAGTCGATTTTGGAGCAATATGGTGAGGGAAAGGTGTGTATTTTACATCAGCAGACGTGCTTGGGTAGGAGAGGCCAGATGCCGAGACACTTGGAGTTTGAGTGGAAAATGAAGGATTCTTGTTGGCATGCCTGTTGGAAAATTTTAAGAGCAATAAACCTTTTAAATTCAGTACCTCATTGATTCTGGAGGAGAAGGGCCAGCCCTTCAGTACCGAGTGTGAGCATTGTGGCTGATGGGCAGGGCTGATGCTGCTGCCTTTCTGGTCATAGAAATAAAAGATAAATAAGGGGAATTGTTTTATAATTCAGTTTTCAACTTTGGTTTTTATCTTAAAGTGGAGCATAAAACCAGTTTTTAATCTCCATGAATATCAGGGTAGAGGACTAAATGAAAAGCAATAGCTAAGTTTATGCTGGAAGAAAATCTTTACCAGTCATGACCTCTTTTGAATCAAAAATGTCTAGGTAATCAAAGATAATCAAAATATTCAGATACTCTAATCTGGTGGGTGTACAATTGTTTTTTCCTTTTCAAATTCTTAAAAATTATTTATTTATTTTTAAGATTTTATTTGTCTCAGAGAGAGAGAGAGCACACAAGCAGGAGGGAGCAGCAGGCTCCCCGCTGAGCAGGGAGCCCAATACGGGGCTCGATCCCAGGACCCTGGGATCATGACCTGAGCCGAAGGCAGAGGCTTAACCCACTGAGCCACCCAGGTGTCCCCCCCCCCCCTTTTTTTTAAAGGCAAAAATATATGGATATTGTGGACTTGGCAGTATAACTTTAAGATTTGTGGTATTACAGAGAGATTTTGGAGTTAAGTAATTGGAAGCTATTAATTAATAAGATAGAAAAGTAAGTGTGTGCCCATAAACTGAGGGAGATTAAAAAAATACTGTTTAGCTTCTTACAAATCATGTGAAATCTAGAAGGTGAGAGACTACTCTAGGCCTCCAGAGAAAGGAAATCACTTTTTTTTCTTTTAAAGAAGTTGGGTGGGCATGACTTTGGATACACTACTCAGGATATTGTACTGTGGTTTCTAATGAAAGAGGGAAACGTTCATAAAATATTGTGTGAGGTCCTGATTATTTAGAAAAGATTTTAGACCGTAGGGTCCCCCCTCCCCCCAGTAATTGAGATATGTAAAAGCTTGGGTAATATTTCTTGACCCTCCTTTTCATTCTGAAGAAAAGCAGCCCATGGCTCTGGCTGGTGGTCACCCAGTCAGTAATCACAGATACCTGGCAGATAGAGGAGAGAATAAGTCCAAGGAGCTGGGGAACAGTGGTTGCTGGGAGGTTGCAGACTGTTGAGGTAATAAGGTATGTTGAAGAGCTTAGAGGGGAAAGATGAGTATTTTTGTTGTCTCATTGGAAAAGAAACTGACAGCATGGGCTTGCCCTTCTTTTTAACCGCCACCCCCATCATAGATAAACTGTTCAAATCATCCCCCCAAATTCGGAGAACCTGTATATAACTGTGAGCACAAGAGAGAGGAGTATGTGTCTGTAGTGCTTGTCTGTGCTAATTTATATATCTTAAAGAAATTTTACGTTTTCCCCCAATTCTTGTGTGTGTGTGTGTGTGTGTGTGTGTGTGTGTATATATATTATACTTCTATTTGTGCTTCTTTTTTTCCAATTTACCACTCCTTAGTGAGCTTTCCTCTGTGTCACTAGATATTCTTTGAAAAGGAGACTTTTTTTTTTTTTAAGATTTTATTTGAAAAAGAGAGAGAGAGTGTGTGTGCATGGGGTGGGGGGTGCAGAGGGAGAAGCGGACTCCCTGCTGAGTGGGGAGCCCGATGCGGGACTCAATCTTGGGACTCCAAGATCATGTACTGAGCCGAAGGCAGTCGCTGAACTGTCTGAACTACCCAGATGCCCCGTGAAAAGGGGACTTGTAAGCTCTGCATCCTGTGGCTTTGGAGAGTGGATTTGTCCATTGCCACTTGGCGCTCAGTGTCCCAGTGTCTGCTCTGTTTGCCCCTCTCAGTTCCTCTTTGCCTCCAGCTCCCACTGGCTTCAGCCAGCTAACTCTTAGTCTTCTTTGTACTCTTGTTTTTTAGATGGATTTAAATAGAGCGGAAAGTGGGGGGGGGATATATTCCGTGGAGCAGTGGGTGTTATACGCAAACAATGAATCATGGAACACTCCATCAAAAACTAATGATGGACTGTATGGTGACTAACACAACAACAACAACAACATAATAATAAAAGATTGTTAATACTGGATTACAAGAAGTAGGCTTGGTCGGGCAGAACCATCTCTGACCTGTTTAGTATGGTTCTCATTTATTGTGTGTCTGTTGTGGGTCTGACCCCTTGTGAAGGACCCTTCATGCTCTTGTATAATACTCATACTTAACCCTGGCTTGGAGGTGGCTTTCTCATTTTAGGAAAGATGAAACCAAGGCTGTGAGAGTAAGGTACGAGGCAGAGCCAGGATGGGAAGCTGCGTCTATCTCTGCGTCCTTCGATCACACTACCGTTTCTTTTCATGTTGACTCACTAGGCCATTGCCACGGAAGTGGGGGGGAACTCTTGATCAGGCACATGATGAACCAGCACAGCTTGTGCTAAGGACTACCGTGTCCCTGTGAGACTGCAAATACAGATGGTCCCTGGATTCAGGATTGTTTATGATTTTCTGGCTTTACAATGGTACAAAAGCAGTACACATTCAGTTGAACCCATACTTCAGATTTTGAAGTTAGACCAGATACTGTCTCGTGAAGCTGGGCAGTGGCAGCTGCTGTACCTCCCAGGCAGCCGTGCAATCCCAAGGATAAATAACTCTTATAATTCCAGCCACTTTGTTTTTCACTTTCAGTACAGTATTCAATAAATTACATGAGATCGTCCACACTTTATAATGGAACAGGCTTTCTATTACATGATTTTGACAATGTATAGGCTGATGTAAGCAATCAGAGTATGTTTGATATAGCTAGGCTAAGCTACGATGTTTGGTAGGCTAGGTGTATTAAATACATTTTCAACGCAGGATATTTTCAACTTACAGTGGGTTTATTGAGATGTAACCCCATTGTAAGTTGAGGAAAACTCAGTCCACTCTAGGACCTAGTCTTAAAATCCATTAAGTCTCTGGCAGAATGCTCTCGAGATATCTGAGGAATAACTTTAAAATCTCAAGAGAATTCATCTTCTGTTCCATGGATGTATGTAAAGTAAATGCTCTGGATGGAGAACAGAAGATAGCTTTTAACAGAATTTCTGATCCGTAAAGGAGGAACCCTGCCAATCATTAATAGTTGGTAAGTTTACAACTCCAGTTCCATAGGTGCTAAACCTTTAGATATTTGAGAGCTTGGTGATTTTGGTGACAAGGGTTAATTTAAGGATTAATGAGTCAAGAGATCTAGAAAGTTAGAATTTCTCTTTGTACCAGTTTTTGTTCAACGAATACTTTCCCAGGCCACATGGAATTAATCGCTTTGTAGGAAATTCTTGGCCTTTCTTTAAATGATGAAATTGTGGCCAGTTTTGTAAATATAGTTTATTCTTGACTCTGTAAACCGTGGGTCAGATTAATTTTACAATGCCCTAAGGGAAGCAAGTTGATGAAGAGCTGGTTTCTCTGCTTTTTAGCAGTGTTAATGACCCACTTCCACCAGGAGATTCCAAGGTTCTTGAGTTGTCTGAAGGCTTTAGTGTTCCTTGCCATGTAATTTTAAACTACATGTAGGCACATTTTTGGGATAATTTTTATTCCTATTTTGCTTAAAAGATAAATGAAATCAGACCTAAAATCTAGAACATCTTGTGCTGCTTATTCCAATTGTTTAGTCATTGGTGGGTGACAGGAGGAGAGGAACAGAACTCAACAGTTTGAGGATTCTTGCTTTCAAGTCAGAATAGTATTTGATGACTTTTTAAAAAAAGATTTTATTTATTAGAGTGCGCAAGCAAGCTGGGGGAGGAGCAGAGGCAGAGGGAGGGAATCTGAAACCAACTCCATGCCCCGTGTGGAGTCCAGCTCGGACGCTTGATCTCAGCCACCCTGAGATCATGACCTGAGCGGAAACCAAGAGTTGGGTGCTTAACCGACTGCGTCACCCAGGCGCCCCAGATGACTGTTTTTGTATGGTTTCAAAACATTATTCATTTATCTACTTTAAAGCAGAGTCAGTCTGACTGAAAAGTTGGTGTTTGATGACTTCGAGTTACAAAATGCCGTAGGCAATAGAGAGGAGGAATAGTTTAGAAGATATATTTGCTTGTGTGTGTGTGTGTTTGTATCACTAGGTCAAATGGTAGAAAAGAACTAAAATTCTGGACCTCTGAGCCTGTTTACCCAATGTCTTCTGAAGAACCTCTTCAGACATTTCTAGAAATGATTTACTTGCTTTGGTAGACATGCACAAAGCATGAACAAAACCAAATAAAAATTGTTGAAATTAAGAAAAAAATGTGCTTTTCTGGTTGTGGTTCTGTGCAGTAAGGAACTCTTGTCTACACCTGCAGCCATGGGTTCCATGGTCAGGTCTTCGGGTGCGAGAATGTGGCCACACACAGGACGGCGGCCTCATGGAGGTGAACAGGCTGCCCCTGAGAATGTTGAGCCTTGTGTGCTGCGTGATGAGCTCCTGGAACCTGTTCTGCTTTGGGTAAGGAACGGTTTGCCAGGGTGGACATCTGAATCTTCATGGAGGGTGGTGGTCATATGGCCCAGATGTATGCAGTTAGGCTCTGAAGTCCAGGTGGCCTAGGACCAGAAATAACATGGATGAGGCTTCCAAGGAGAGCAACGATGTCCTCATCCAGTATGACTGGACCCTGCTCTGGTACCTGAGCCCCATCACTGCAAATCCCCAAAAGTTTGGAGGTCTTGGTGCCCATGCTTGCTACCAGAAATGCTACCCATCAGCCCATCATGAGGATCAGGGTTTACCTTCATAATAAACCGTGGTCGTGGGGAAAATTTTTTTTTTTTTAAATGTGGTGATGGAGAAGGAAGTATGTGTTGCCAACAGCCCACAGCCCCTCCACCTTTGGAAAAATGGGTTTGTAGCATTTTTCTAGGGGCAGAGTGTATGTTACTTCAGTGCAGTCCTTGATGAAAACAACATATGGTTAGTTTTATGAGGACTTAGAGACATATGGTGACCTATGGGCTAATTATGCAGTGGGCAAGATTCTTTAAACAAATCACTGTGATTGTGACATGGCTCTGTCTCAGGAGTTAGACAATCTGGACTATTTATTGTCACATGAGGTAACATGTTCCAGGTGAATGGAGAAAAGGTGCTACACGAGGGAAGTATATGTACAGCTTCTTTTCCTCTCCGTATTCATTTTAGGAGCTACAGGCAAAAAAGGGAGGCAAGGCGCTCAAAGAGGCAGTACCACAAGCCGTAGCTTCTGTGACGGTGGTGTGACTTGGGGCGGCCAACCTTCTGGAGGGCTGTTAAACATCACTATTTTTCTTTTCATTGCTTTGAGTAGACCTCTTTCTGAAGTCCTCCTTGCCCTCTGGAAATGTAACATCGAGAACATAAAGCTATTGAGATGAATGGGCCAGCCAGTTTCCACCTCAGAGCTTTCCCGCAAGGCTTTCAGTCCTCCTGGAACGCCCGGGATTCTGGTCACCCAGCTCAGGAAGACTGCCTCCCTGCTCTTTCTCCCTGACTAGAGCTTCCTTCCCCACACTGACATAATTTTTACTCATCTGTTTTTTTATGATATTACATCTCCTTCCCCAGATGTAAACTTCACAAGGGCAGGGGCTTTGGTCGGTCCTCTGCTGTGACCTCAACCCCTGGAACAGTGTGGGCATGTGGCACTACTTAGATACTTGCCGAAGGAAATCACCTATGAGTTAAAACTCCTAGGCTTTGCTCTGTCTTGGTTGTATTCTGGTCGGCTGTCCAAATTGCTGCTGGGCTCCCAGTTCTCGTGTTTAGCCCACTGTGGTGTTGATGTCTTCTCTGTGTCCCCTGCTTCCCAGCAGACATCCGTAATGGCAGAAATCTTGGTGGTTCACCATTGTGCCCATAGTGCCTGGTGATGTTTGATGGTACTTGTTTATTAAATGTATAAACAAACTAATTCAACCAAGGGAAAGAGTCACTGCCCTGAGCTCTTTTCTTCATCTTTTCTTCAGACTGCTGTGCTGTGTAGTGGAGGGTTTCATACCCATTTTAGACACTCAACTGGGAGAGGCAGCCATGATTTAAATCCACATGTCTGACTTGTCTGACTTGAAGGCCTAGTTCTGATATATTGATAGTTCCTAACCTTTTTTTTCTTTTGAAAGACTTTTTGTTTATTTATTTGACAGAGAGAGAGATAGTCAGAGAGGGAATGCAAGCAGACAGAGGAAGAGGGAAAAGCAGGCTTCCCACCAAGCAGGGAGCCCAATGCGGGGCTCCATCCCAGGTCTGGGATCATGACCTGAGCTGAAGGCAGATGTTGAATGACTGAGCCACCCGTTTGCCCTAGTTCCTAACCTTTTTAAGTACAAGGACCTCTTTTCTGTTGTCAAATTTCCCAAACCTCACACGATGTATTTTAATTTTTAAAAATTTCTTATCTTTAAAGATTTTATTTTACTTTATTTGGAGCCATGTTAGGTTTACGGTAAAATTGGGAGGCTGGAATGGAGATTTCGCACGTACCCCTGCTCTCACACACGCGTGACCTCCCCCATAGCAACATTACTCCCCAGAATGGCAGGGATGAACCTACACGGACACGTTATGATGCCCAGAGTCTGTAGTTTACCTTAGGGTTCACTGGGTCTTGTCTATTCTGTGGGTTTGGACAAATGTAGAATGACACCTATCCATCATTATAGTGTCTATATTTTTGTTTATCTGATAGAATGGAATTTTATTATACAATATTTGGAAGTGTAATAGTACTTTTATTAATGTTTTAATTATACTGACATTATAAACTTGAAAAATAGTTGCTCCACTCTATAGGAAGCCTTGTGTGTGGCCGTTCTTGGTGCTCCCGGGAGCTTGCTGGCCCTTTGGAGATATTGTCGTTCCCCCCACCCCCACCTCCGGCAGCCCTGTGCCCACCTGTCACCACATTGGCCCACCCGCTGCCTCCCCTCTGTCATAGCCACAGACTTCTGGGTGGGTCCATTTTTCCCATGCTCTTCAGGAATGTGATGTGTCCTCAGCTGTTGGCTCTCACTTTGTCCCTGTAGCCTGGGGCCAGCCCCTCTCTTCACTTCTAATTTGTTGCTTTCTCCTACATCTGTGGTTTGAAAGTCAGGTGATGTAGCCTGCTGGAATTCTCGGGACTGGGGAAAGTGGGCAGGTGGGCTCCGAGTGAGCTGCAGGAACTCCTACTACTGGGGTTCGGTCCATTGTGGTTGGCTGTAGGCCCCGGGAGGCCTGATTCTTGGTTCTTCTGAGGTACTGACAGCCGTCACCCAGGTACTTGCATGTACTAGCCAGTTTTGCTTGGTTCTGTGGGAAGATGGTTATGGACTTAGAGGGGTGGGTAGAGAGGAGGAAATGCAGAGGCAGATGAAAATGCTTTGACCTGGGGAAGGGTGAACAGAGGGAAAGTCCGCATCATGTCCATGCTTCCTCAAGACCCTCTCCCTCTGTCCGTGTTCCTTCCTCCGTGGCTGTGTCCCGCCTTCCCTGGCTGCATTTTTCTCACTGTGTCCCTCCCTCTGCTAAGCTACCCTGGCTCTCAGCTGGTTCAGACACTGTATTGTGTTTCTTCATCCATGTGTTTTTTCCTTCTGACCCTGTAAAGGGCGAGTTTTGCATTTGGGATTTCTGTGTGCTGCTCCACAGGCAGATTAGGGGTACAAACAAGTTGCTCCAGCAGATTCTTGCCTGTCTTCAGTGGGGGAATTTTAGTTTTTGTTGTGCTGCTTTATCGCAGACCATAGCTAAAATTGCTTTCATGTGGGGGTCTCTGGACGGCAGCCCAGAGTAACCAAGTCCCACCTAGTGTATCTCCAGCCATTTGCCATTGTCTGTACCCCTTCTCCAGGATAAGGTTGAAAAGCCTCCACAGAAATGAGATGTTGCTTTTTTTTCTCCGCTTATCTATCAGTTTCCTCATCCATCTGCCCATATCTTGGTACCCTAATTTTTCCCAAACCAAAATTTAATGTATTTAAATATATACAATTTAATATATATTTAAAAACACATGGTTTAAGGAGTCATAATGCAAGGTAGAGGATATATAGATAGGCAGTGGCATTGGAATATCTAATAAACACTTAATATTTGTTATTAACAGTATACTTTTTTGCCTTTTTTTATTTCTAACGAGGAGAATGTGTGAAGGGAAAATAAGGGATAAAAGTAATGCTTTTATGAGGGAAAAATGAAATAAGATGAAGCCAGAGAGGGAGACAAACAATAAGAGACTCTTAATCTCAGAAAACAAACTGAGGGTTGTTGGGGGGGGGGTGGGAGGGATGGGGTGGCTGGGTGATGGACATTGGGGAGGGTGTGTGCTATGGGGAGTGCTCTGAATAGTGTAAGAGTGATGAATCACAGACCTGTATCCCTGAAACAAATAATACATTATATGTTTAAAAAAAAAAAAAAAAGGTAATGCTTTTAAAACAGTGGTAGGCAGTTGAACTTCTGAAAGTTAGCTGCAGATGTTTTCTGAGCCTCCTATCAGCCAGTGCAAAAAGGGAAACACAGTCAGCCTTATGTTACCAAATACATACTATCGCTTAGAGAAGTCCTAGAACCTAGTGAAGTCCCTAAAGTAAATAAGAATTTTTAGGGCAGCTTTCTATAATGTTCCTCAGTGCTGGCTAGTGGAACAACCAAAAGCCTCTCTGTAAGACCAGGGACAGACATAGTTTTGAAGACCTATTCTATGCAAGGAGTAATGGAAGTGTTTGTTCCCAGTTTTTCAGTCTTACTCTTCTGCAGACACAGCTAGTAATACTCAGGCAAGGGTGGAAGGTGGGGATGAGGGAGAAAAAATGTAGGTAGGAGGTGTGAGCTCTAACCAAGGCTGTCTCTGTCTCTGCTTTTGATACCTCTGTATTTCTTTTAGGTCAGTCATTCATGCTCTTGTCTCTGTGTTTTCCAGTGCACCTCTGTTGACCCTGTCGTGGTAATTGAGGAAGATCCTCTGTCTTTCCAAGATTTCTAATTTTGAGTGGCCCTAAAATATTTTCTTTGGTTTATACACTTGAGATTATTACTCCTCTGGAAAGTCTTTTGGGTTGCAAGTTAACAGTATCCTGGAATTGTATTGCTTCCTAATTTTGCCTTATCAGCTCTGAGATTTTGTGATCTTTTAAATTTTCAGTGAGTGGAAAATTAAATTAATATGAGTTACAGTTTGGGAATTCTGTACCAGATGATGAAACTAGATGAGTGTGTGGTCTTTACGTAGGCAGGCATTGTGTTACGTAAGGGTTTGGTATTTGGCCTGAAAAGTAGATGTTTGCCTTTTCATGGGCTGTCATAGATCTGGCATCTGCCTTTATTTTATTATTGGGAGTTTTCTACACATGTTGCTGCAATCTCTCAGCAAAGAGCACATTTTCTAGTCCTCTTGCTATTTATTTTCACCACTTAGAGAATGATACAAAGTGGGACACCTGGGTGGCTCAGTCAGTTAAGCATCCGCTTTCGGCTTCGGTCATGACCTCAGGGTCCTGGGATGGAGCCCCCATCAGGCTCCCTGCTCAGTGGGGAGTCTGCTTCTTCCTCTGCCTGCTGCTCCTACTGCTCTTGTGTGCTCTGACAAATAAATAAAATCTTAAAAAAAAAAGAGTTGATATTTGATTTAAAATCAACAAGATAAAAAAAAATAGCATTGCTGCTTCTTGTTAAAAATGATTTAGCTCTTTTGACTGAAAAAGTTTGGTTCTCTGCCCTATGGTGTTCATTAATTTAGATGTCCCCATTGTCCTCTGTGTGCGTCCCCATTGTACCACCTCTGTTTACTAAAAGAGCCAATTAACCTGCCCCACTAGACTGAGCGCTCTGAAGACAGGGCTCCCCGTGATTGGTGGAGTACCTGGTGTACTGTCCATACTCGAGTAAACTCCTGTGAGGAGAACAAGGTGCCCAGCAGTATAATGAATACCTTGCTGGTCCCAGTCAGTGGCCTGCCCGTAGTTACTCTGTCCTCTCAGATGAACATCTTAAGCCAAAATCAGGTTCTGCAAACCTCTTCCCTGTGTTGTTGAGATGGGGAGTTCCCGAAGTCAAAAATCTCAGTCCTCTTTACGTCTTTTTGTCCCCTTTATGTTTCTCTTGTCATTCCCTCCCCCCCCCCCCCCCGCCCCCGCTTTTTTAAAATTCCCCCTCATCCGCATTCGTCTTGCCTCTTGGCTGGTTTCTCTTTTTTGGTTCCCTAACCTCTGTGGCATTTAAGCGAGCTTTGCTTTTGCTGACAGGAGTCCCCCTTGCGTTCTCAGCCCCTTTGCAGATGGTAGAGCGGGTGTTCCTGGAGGTTTGAGGGAGCAGCTGATTGGATTCCAGGGGACAGGTTCAGCCGCGGATTGCGGGGAGCACAGCGCGTGCATGTCTGTGTCACGTTGGCCGGGTTCAGGAAGTGCAGATAGAAAGCCGGATTGCCGGGCTCCTGCCTTACACTGAGAATGGGCCTGTTTCTATTTCAATTTCATGGCCTGGGATTCTGGTGTGGGAACAACCAGCGCGCATCTCTTCCTGTAGCCAGGCGGGCCTGGAGAGCCAAATCATTGTCAGATGCTTAGTGGGCCCGTGTGGAATAAAAACAAAGAGAATTTCAGTGTCAAATGGCACCAGGTTAAGTCCAAGGCGTCCATTTTTGCCATCAGGACGCTTGCCAGCAGGAACACCCAAAGGGCGCCGATGTAGGCTGCCTCCCTCCTGCCCCGCAGCAGGGCTGACCTTGCCAGGAGAGCCGGGGATGTTTGTTGCCTGCAGCTCCCTTCTCCCTGCTGCATTCCATGGCCAGCCCACCATGGCTTTCTTAAAATTGCAGCTTTTTTCTATTCTCAGGTCTCCCGAGGCCCCGTCTGACAGACATCCTTGCCCCTAGATGCAACACTTTCAATTTTGTAAGTCTTAGAGCACTTTCTCTGGGATGCCTCTGCACATCTTGACTTGAAAAATTTATTGCTGATCACAGTATGATTTTCCCAATTTCAGAGCCCTACTGTTCGTTCACCCCACCCCACTGCCTCCCCACCCCAGAGCTCTTTTCTTCAGAAACCTTTTATGCTCCCTGACTCTTCCTGATGGAAGTCTAAATTGCTCTGCCTAGTCTCCAAGGTCCTCTTCAAGGTCCTCTTTCTTCTGCCTAGTCTTCAAGGTCAGCCTGCCTGGGCTGTCCAGCCTCACTTTCTACCTGTGTCGTCAAGTAAGCAGCCCAGAGCCGAAGCCCCAGTGTTAAGTCCTCTTTGGTCTCTGCTGGGTTTTACTGAGCCCTGAAATGGTGTGGTCTATCTTAAGGATGGTCGTCAGGGCCCCCAATAAGAGATGGGTTTTCATGTATTTATTGGTGTGGGATTGTGCGTGAGTGAGGTGACTTCTTATAAGCTATCCCATGTGGAGCACAATCACTTTCTTTACTTGAATTATTTCACTTGGTCTGCTTTGAAGTAGATACTGTTACTATTCCCATCTTAGAGATGAGGAGAGTAAAGTTCCAAGAGGTGAGTGTTTGTGCCCAAAGTCTCAGGTCTGTTGAAGGCTGCCTCCGGGTCTGCCCACCCCTAATTGGCTCTCAGCTTCCAGTGTTCTCTGCTACATCACACTGGATTCTCCACTCGCCGCCAGAGTAGCCCAGCTCATTTCTGCATGTCTGTCCTTTCATCCCAGCCACGAGTGGCCTCCCTTTCCAGGCCCCTTTCAGGTTGTACCCCTTCTCCTCTCCTCTCTCCTTTTCCCCAGCAGCCCGCTCTGCTCATCAGTGTCCCTGAACTACCATGGTACTCAAGGATGTACCACAGTCAGACCCATCTGAAGTTATGTTCAGGCTGTGCTGTGTGGCTTTGAACAAGTCAGTTAACCTCTCTGCTGGAAAAAATGGGCCTAATGATGATTACTGTCTCATGGTGTTTCTTGATGATTCCATAAAATAGCATGTGTGAAAGTTCTTTGTAGATGGTAGCATGTTCCTGTTTTCCTCAATAAACCAGCAACTTTCAGACTTATTTTTACTTGGACCCACAATAAGGAATGCACATGTTTGATCAGAAGTTCCAGAAGAACTTTCTCTCCTATTCTCCTGTCTCTCTCTGTGTTAAAAACAATGCTGATTTGGGGTGCCTGGGTGCCTCGGTGGGTTAAGCCTCTGCCTTTGGCTTAGGTCATTGTCTCAGGGTCCTGGGATCGAGGCCTGCATCAGGCTCTCTGCTCGGCAAGGAGCCTGCTTCCCCCCTTCTCTCTGTCTGCTTGCGATCTCTCTCTCTCTCTGTCAAATAAAAAAATCTTTAAAAACAAAACAAAACAACAATGCTGATTTGGAACGCCTGGATGGCTCAGTCAGTTAAGTGACTGCCTTCAGCTCAGGTCATGATCCCAGGATCCTGAGATCGAGTCCCACATTGGGCTCCCTGCTCCTTGGGGAGCCTGCCTCTTCCTCTCCTTCTGCCCCTCTGTTCCCCCCTTCTCCCCACTTGTGCTCTCTGCTTTCTCTTGTGCTCTCCCAAATGATAAATACATTTAAAATGTGCTGATTTTGACCCATTTAATTGATTTTGACTATCCACTATGAAAGGCTATACACAGTTTGGAAAAAAACCATTCAGCTCGGATAACAGTAAGCCTCTTGAGGACAGAGAGGGTATTTCATCCTTCTACATCCTGCCTGGCCTAACAGGTTGCAAGAAATTCAAGTCAATTCTGGTTGATGGATTTTCATGTGGGGGCAGGAGGGAACGAGTGAAGCCAGCTCTACACTCATTTATCTAGTGCTCCTTTGCAAGCATTGGCCCGAGAGACCCCCCCCCCCCCCCACCCCCAGCTTTGTCTCTGCCACGCTCAGGAGCCTGCACCCTCTTGAGGACCTCGTGCCGGGCTCCCCACACTTGGTCGCTTCGGCTGCCACACAGCTGTTTTCTGCGACAATCGGCCACAGTGTTTGATTCCTTCTCTCCCAGCCAAGGCACGTTTGCACGTTTGCACGTTTGTTGGCCTGGGGGCCGTGCTGTGTTGGATTTTGAATCTCCTGTCCCATGGGCTCTGCCTCTGCCCTGGGCCACACACCCACCTGTTCCAAAGGCCAGCCTCTCTTTTGGGGTCGTGTTTTCCCTGCCGTGTTGGCCGTGACCGGTGTCCCAGCAGGGCTGGGTCTCTGCTGCCTGCCTGGCTCCCCGGCATCCAGGCTAGCAGGGTAAAAGCCTCTTACAGCTCACATCCGGGTGCGGGAGGAAACAAGCCTGCCACTTGTGGTGCCATAGCACCAATCTGTCACCCACTTCACTTGGCGCTGGCCCTCAGCTTCTCCACTGTATGGTATCTTTCTTTCCCATGGCTGCTCCAGCTGGGCACTGGCCTTGACGTTGGAATCACATGTTTTGGCTCTGGCCTTTGGCATTATTCTCAAGATTGTCAGCATACATCCCTACTGCCATCTTTTTTCTGATGCAGAGGTCTTTTCATTAATAGATTTTTTTTTTTTCCCCTATGAGACTTGTTTAGGCAGATGCTTTTCCCCCTCAAGGTTTTATGTGCCAAGTCAAAGACTGATTTCCAGCACCTTCCAGAAAAATGCTGGGCTTCACTTTGTTTTCAGCACAATCGGCACACACAATAACTCTTGTTCTGCTTCAGCTCTGCCCAGTGTCACTTGCTTCTCCTGATTCTCGAAAGAGTTTAGAATTATTAGGCTGGATTGGGAGCACTCATAATCTCGGGAGCCAGAGGAAGGGAGACTTTTCCCACTGTGTCCCTAAAACAGACCTCGCAGCCAGCTGTTGCCCCACCTCTCCTCTCATTCCCATCCAAACACGTCCACGATGCTCTACGCCTCTTTCTCTTCTCGCTACAGCCAGAGGACTTTCCCGTGTGTCTCCCATCGGCTTCTAAAATTGCTCACTTGGCTTTTTATCCACGTTTGTGTTACATGACCTCATGAGTTCACTTCTAGAGAGTCTCTGCCATGACCTGGCTCGCAGAAGTGTTGGTTTTTTTGTGATGGGACCACTAAACTATAGCATCTGTTCCTGTCTGAGTTGGGCGCACAGGTGAGGCGTGTCTTCTGGGCGGGTAAAAAAGGAGAAAACACAAGCAGCCAGGCTGACCGTTTGCTGCTGTGATTTACTCAGCAGAGATGGTGCTCGTGTGACTTTTCAAAAAGCCCCTGGGCTCTCCTCAGCTGCTTACCGTAAGGGCTGCAAAAAAGCAGGCCTCTTCAACTCCTGTAAGAAGTATGTAACTTTCCTACCTTAAAGCACCTGAATGTAGCACAGAGCAGTGGGGTTCGAGGTATATTTGAATGTTGTCCCCTCAACAACAGTATGTAACTATTGTTCTTTTCAATAGCTCTGTTCCGAGAGGATCAGGGGAGTTTAGGAAAGGCACACATGGGGAAAAGTCCTCAACCAGTATATGAAGTGTATACTGTGTATCTTTCTCCTCCTCCATCCTCGAAGACCCCCAAAATGGGACAAAAAGTTGCCGACAAGTTCTCATGCAAAAGTATAAGAGCAAGAGAACTGATCTACATGGAGATTATATCAGGAAATGATCAGATAACTGTTTCTAAAATCCTATTAAAATGCTCGACAGTCATTAGAAACATGCAAATATGGAAGTATTTTTAAAATTTAATTGGCATGTGGGAATTGGTTGTTCCTGTGATTTTAATTAAAAAAAAAAAATCATTGCCCAAGGTGAGGAAAAACCCAAGAGTCCAAGGGAAAAATGCCCTTTATCTACTTATGCAAACAGTCCCTTGTTCCTAGCTGTCACGGAGGACATGACGAGCCATATTGTGCAGGGTCCAAGGTTCATGAGAAGCAGGTTTGCAAGTGGCAGGTAGTGGGAAAGTGATTTATGTTCCATGAAAATGCTTTCAGCGGTTGTGGCAGTCCCAGAGCATCTGACGCTTAAGGGAGCCATTGTCTTACCGTTGGGGGACACAAAGGCTTCAGTTACTGAAGGGTGTTGGTTGGGGATAGCCATACCCTGTCTCCCTTTCCAGGAAGGGCAGGAACATGTTTGTCTAGGGTTTTTAAAAGAAAACACTTCTGTGCTTTCTCATCTGGTTAGAGTGGAAATCAAAAATTAGGAGCACAGTCAGTTTTAGTGTCCAGATCTCAGCAAAACGGTGGAAGTTCAGTCAGATGCCCCTTTGCAAAACATGTGAATGTTTTTTACTCTCCTTTAGTTGAGAGAAGAAATGAATGGCTGGCTTTTGAGGTTAGGTGTGAGAAGTAGTAGTTAGTAATGGATAAAAGGACTCAGAGTGAGATTAACTGAGATGACCTATATTTAGCTTCTGCTTTTGTTTCATTCTGTTTGAATTTTTTCATTAATCTAAACTGCCAGCATTGCATTTCTCAGTATGGAGAACAGTGGTCAAGAGGCATTTGTGTGTTTCATGGGAAACCATTATTATTCTTATATGTGTGACTCTTAGAAAATAATAATGAAATTTTACATAGGAGGGGATAATTCTTTTCAAAGATTTTATTTTGGGGGGCAGAAATGAAGGATTTGATAGAAATGCTAGCATTTGCTTTCTCAAAAAGCAGTTAAGCCACTTTTTTTTTTTTTAAAAGATTTTATTCATTTACTTGACAGAGATAGCAAGTAGGCAGAGAGGCAGGCAGAGAGAGAGGTGGAAGCAGGCTCCTCCCTGCTGAGCTGAAAGCCTGATGCAGGGCTTGATCCCAGGACCCTGAGATCATGACCTGAGCCAAAGGCAGAGGCTTTCCACCCAGGCGCCCAAGACACTTTTTAAAAACATTCTGTTTATTTGAGAGAACACATGGGGTGTGGGAGGGGTGTGGAGCAGACCCTGCACTGAGCAGAAGGCCAATGCTACCCGATCCCCAAACCACGAGATCATATACCTGAGCTGAAATCAAGAGTCGGTCCCTCAACCCACTGAGCCACCTAGGCACCTCCAGCTTCTAACACTTCTTGACTTTTTGGCTGTTTGAGAAGCCTGTTAGAAGGGAGGCAGTGATCGCAGAAGGAAACAAAAACAAGTGAAATTGTTGCCTGTTGCTTCAGTGTGGCGTGATAAGGGTCTTCCTTTTAATTTTGTCATAAACATTTTTGAGCATCTGCTTGGGGGCAAGAAGTACTTATTGGTCCTAAGCCTCAAAAAGTTGCTAGTTTGATACTAGTTTCCTCAGCCTCGACACCAGCAGAATCTTCTGAACGCCACCTCATTCTCTGTAACGGGGCTGTCCTGTGTCCTGGAAAGTGTTCGGCAGCTTCCCCGGCCTCTACCCCCCTGGATGCCAGTGGAACTCTCCGTCCCCCTGTTGTGACCACCAGAAATGTCCCCTCACACCATCAGACGTCCTCTGGGGGAGAAGTGCAGTGAGCCCTGTTCAGAACCACTGGATTGACGTGCTGCAGCTTGAGGCAGAAGCTCAGCATCCTGTGCCATTATGGGGTCTAGTTTTTAAGTGTGTTTCTGGGTTTGGAGAAGCCATTTGAAAATGTCCTGAAGTGATGTTTCTCCTAGTCTTCTAAGGCTTGGAGGCCTGGGGAGGACTGTTGGCTGTGTCCAGGGGAATGTGCAGGTGTCGGGGTGTTGCCGTCCTCCCCGGCAGCATTTTACAGAGAAGACGGGGCCCTGGAACGTGAGGCTGATGAAGGGCAGGCCCCTTCCATCAGGGGGAGGACTGTTTGCTGGACGGTCGTGGTATTCCCTGTAGCAGAGGAATTGTTGAGACCTGGAAAGATGGAGGGGTTGATAAAACTGTTGTGACCTTTACTCTAGGCGGTACAGAGATCTCTGTAGATGAGCTTTGAAATGATGCCTAAACAGAAAGAGCTTTGTTTTGTCCCTTTTCTCCCTCATGTGTCTCCTCTTTTGTCTTCTCTTTCCTTCCTCTCGCCTCTGCTTGTTTTGAAGGAGCATTTGGGGCAAACCTGTTGCCCATCTGTACCATGACTTTGAGGAATCAGAAAAAGATGCCTTTGGGTGTCTGGGTGGCTCAGTTGGTTGAGCATCTGCCTTTAGCTGGGTCCTGGGATCGAGCCCCGCATGGGGCTCCTAATTCAGCTTAGAGACTGCTTCTCCCTCTCCCTCTGCTGGCTATACTGTCTGCTTGTGCTCTCTCTCTCTGTCAAGAAGAAGCATATAAAATCTTTAAGAAAAAAGAAAAAGATTCCCTCCCCTATGGATTCATTGCAGTTATTTGCCAGAGAAATGCTGTAGTGTTTGTATCTAAAACTGCTGTGATCCTGAGCCCTGGAGCTCTGGGACGTGTGCAGTGCACAACATGGTAGCCCTGTTGGGGCAACTTCCTTTATTCCTGTGACATTGGCTGTCTCCTGAATGCTGCTCGTTCTTCCATTTTTGACTCTAGACCAGAACTTTTTCTGGAGCATCATACCTGCATGTCCAACTGCCTTTTGGACATCTCTTCCTGGGAAACCCTCACGCATCCCAGTGTAACATGTGCATAATTGGATTACTGTTGTTTTCTCCAAACCTGCTTGTCTTTGTATTTAGGAATCTTCTTAGACTCTGCTTTCTAGATACGGAAAGTCACAAGCCTCTGAGTCCTCCCCATGTAGTTCCTGAGTCCCGTGATTTACCCCCACTCCCCTCTTACTTCGGTGTTGGTCTTCTGTCATCTGGGGCCTGGGCCCCTTGCACGCATCTCTTAAGATGCCCCTTCTCTGCGCACACGCTCCTGCACGCACTTTTTAAGTAGAGCGCTCTTGTACAGTGGAAATCTGATGTTGTGCCCATCAGGGCTCTCGGATACCTTCTTCTTTCTCTTTCCTGCCTCCACTGTGGCCTTTTTCCTAACCTTATCCTCTTCCCCGACTCCAAATCTTCGGCATTGCCCTGTTCCGGACCCTGGAGATTCAGCAATGAATGAAACCAAGTCCTTGCCCTCCTGGAGCTTCCTCTCCAGAACATTAAGCTATTTAAGCCTTTGCTCACTCCCTTCCTCTGGGATTCCCACCCATGGCTAATCTGCCTGGACCATGTCTGCTGGAATTTCAGTACTCAGGAACAGGGTCACGATCCCCAGTGGAGTTACCACTCTCCTTTTGATGTCCTCTTTGCATCCTGAACTTCAGTTCGAGCAGGGCCTGGACTTTCTAGGCTTTGTGCCTCGATACCATCAGTGGAGCCCAGCACATAGTAGTTACTTAATAAACATTTACTGAATGAAAGGTAAGCAAGTGTGGACACTTTTTTGGATCATGTCTCTTGACTCTAGCTAATATTCCTCTCTTTCCTCGTGTTCTTTCCTCTGCCAGTAATATCAACCCCTCCCCCACCATCCCTTTGAGCCACTCTGTTCTTATCAATGCTTGCTAATTCATTTCCTTGATTACCTTTTAACAGATCTCATAGCTTTCTTCACTATTTTGGTAGCATCTACTCAATTAATATCCGATTAATACTGAGTACCTCCTGTTAGCCAGGAGTTGTGCCAGGCTTTAGGGATGTGAAAATGGGGAGCGTTTTGTTCCTGCCTTGCTGGATACTTGGTCAGTGGACAGCTGCCCTCCCCGCTCCCCTGCAGGGTTCAGGGGACCCAGGCCCCACCTGTGTGGCTCTGCTGACTTCATGGTGCTTTACTTTATGTGGAAGGGAGAAAAAAAAGAGCCCGGGGTAGACACGCCTGCTTCTGAAAGCCGTGCATCAGGAGTGACATATACCATGCCTTTGACTTTCCGCTGATAAAGATAAGTCACAAGGCCACCCCAGATTGCAGGGGCAGCGACCCATGTGGTCTTGCTGGGTGCCCAGGAAGAAGCGTACTTCTGGGACATGGCTGGCAAGCCTAGCTGATATTCCTCATGATCATGGTTGCAAATTGTCTTATTTTTGGTCGCCTACATATTAGTTCTCTTTGTTAAGAATACCTTTCACCTAAAATGCTTATACCACGACTTATTCCCTCTTTTCATTTAAATCAGTCTCCTCTGAAAGTCTTCCAAGTCCTAAGGCCGCCCCATCTAGAAGAGCTCCCCTTCTCCATATTACACTGCTTTCCCCCCTTAAGCACCCCTGTGACTCCCACGTGGCTTCCATTTGTCCCCAGATCTCGCCTTTTCATCTCTCTCTCCCCACTCCCAGCATGAGTGCCATGAGGACACGAGGTTGGTTTTGCTTACTGCTCTGTCTGCAGAGCCTAGAATAGTGCCTGGCACTTCAAGGATTATGAACTCCTTGAAGGCGAGGGTCTGTCTTTCATGTTTCAGTGAATATTTGGTGAGCAGGGCCTTTTGCTGCACAGGCCGGGGAGACCCTTGCTGAACAAGACATGGGCTCCTGCCTTCCTGGAGCAGACATTGTCTCAGTACCTCTTTCAACGTCATTTATTCATTTAAATACATGTTTGTGGAGGGAAAAGTTCATTAACAACATACTTAGAAAATCTTCCTGTAGAATATATGTTATTCAGTTTTAGGAGATCATGATAATTAATGTGAAAGATTTTGTAGACGATGAGAGAAACTCGGACAAAAAATTACCCTGCTTTGCTTCAGCCTTTGACAAAGTCTGCCTCTAAGTTACACTCTTCATGGCTAATAATACTGCCAGTTGGGGGGACACTGGAATAAAGAGGCATTTGTCACCAAATGGTAAGTTAGCAGCATGTCTTCTTATCTGGGTTGGAATATGTAGTCATTAAGTGCCATTTGGACTAAATCTGATTAGAATTTAGATTCTACTTGGAGACAAATGAAGTATGTTTCTGTTTAGAAAAATTGCTTTTTTTTCTACCTTAAGATGTTTTGGAGTAGGAAAAGATTAAAATTAATTTTAAGGGACTGCTTGTCTTTGAAGGGCTTGGTTGCGTGCTGGTGGAAATTCTTCAGGGAGAGGACATCCCAGGGCGTGGGTGGGGGGTGGGGGGGGGGACAAAAACAGCTCAGTATAGTCCGCCAGCTCATTCTACATTGAGAAAAGAATAACCCCGACTGCTTGTTGGATTTTCGTAGCCTCTAGCAGTTGGTTGGCTCAAGTTTCTACTTTCTACCAATTGTGAAAATTTAACCTTAATTTGAAGAGCAGCTGAATGTTCAGGTTCTGTTTGAAGATTCGGGGGTTAAAGAAGGTAGCTAAGGCTCATCTGTAGGTACAGTTTTTGCAAATACAGAAAAGCATTTGGAAGCTTTTGGTACCAAACATGGTCCTTCTTATGTTTAAAGTATTTCTCACCAGTGATTATTAAAGTAATTCAAGTAAAATCAGTATCTAATGATGGTTAAAAAAAAAAGCTTAAAGTGTTCAAGAAAGTGGTGTATATGTAATAATTTAGCATATATAAATGTCTGAACTCTCTTGCGAACTGCTACTCATCTATTCTTTATCATCCTGTTTTTACTCCCATTTATAAATTATTCTTCCTTTCTGGTTAAGGACAGGGATAAATAAGGGCAGATATTACACCCCTCCTCACATTATAATGTCACGCTTAGGCTGTTAATTATAGCAACATTCATCTTGACTATCTGGTCCTGTTTTGCCATTTGTGTATAATTCTGTTTAAGGTTATTCTTTTTTTTTTTTTTTAAGATTTTATTTTTATTTATATGACAGAGAGAGAGATCGCAAGTAGGCAGAGAGGCAGGGAGAGAGAGAGAGAGAGGAGGAAGCAGGCTCCCCGCTGAGCAGAAAGCCCGATGCGGGACTCGATCTCAGGACCCTGAGATCATGACCCGAGCCGAAGGCAGCGGCTTAACCCACTGAGCCACCCAGGCGCCCTGTTTAAGGTTATTCTTTATGATTTCCAGATTTGACCTACTGAGAAGGGAGATCCTAGCCTGGTAGAAATTGTACCAAAACAGTGAGGCCTTTTTGCTGTAGCCAGTGTAGGAGGGACATTGTCTTACTGTCTGCTGATGCTGTTGGAATTCTCGAAGGGCTTGCTTCCATCTGTGTGTTGCTGTATATTGTGTTCAGGAAAGGGAACATGAAAGCCAGAAAGAGACCAGGTTTAGAACGAAAAGGCTTGGGTTAGAATTCTGCTCTGCTGCTCTTGGAAGGAGTTGTTTCTCATTGTGGATTCTGTGTCATCTGTATCCAAGTGAGGACGTGTACAGGACCTGCCCCACAGGGTGCTGGGAGATTAAAGGAGAAAGCATAGGGAGGCCCAGCACAGGGTAGGTGGGGACTCTTGTCACTGCTTATGCCCTGCTGCTGAGGACAAGGATTGAAAGTTTTCATTTGTGTTTGAATGACAGCCTGAAAGCCCTAGCTCTTTCTCAGAGGCTGGCCTGTTTACAGCCCAATCCGTGTGCCCACATTGGGTTTCCGTTGACTCTTGAGGCTCTGTATGTGTGTGAACAGGGATCAGCAACAGGGAAGGCTAAAGTGAAGCTAGGAAAAGCTAACACTAAATATCAGAATTCAGAAACTGCCTTCTGGAGTGTTTGGATGATGAAAACAAAAACAACAGAAAACCCCACCAAACCTTTAAAGACACTTTGAATCACTCCACATATGTTAATCAGGAGCCTGGGCAGAGGGAATGGTTGGGAACCCTCCTCCACCCTCCCCGCCCCGCCAGTGCACAGGCCACTTACCCTCACTTCTCCGTGGCTTTTAAAGCTTTCCATTTAATCTCAGTTCAGCATTCAGTCTGGACTGACTTTGCCAGCAAGGAGATTGAGATCCAGGGGCAATGTAAAATAGGTTTTAATTGCTAATTTCATTGAAGATTACTTTTAAGCCTTTTTTTTTTTTTAAGCTTTTTAGTTTTCTATTCTTATGTTCCAGTCGAGTTTGAAATGCTTTCAATTTTTTCCATGTATAATATTCTACCAGCATGAAAGTTTAGAGAAAAAAAATCTATTTTATTTTATTTTTTAGAGAAGGAGGGAGAGAAAACCTTAAGCAGGCTCCACACCCAGGGTAGAGCCCAACTTGGGGCTCAGTCTCACAACCCTAAGATCATGACCTGAGGTAAAATCAAAGTAGGGCACTGAACTGAATGAGCCACCTAGGTGCCCCCCCATCCTTTTTTTTTTTTTTTTTAAGATTTCTTATGCTCAGTTTTTTGAGACAAACACGCCTTTTATTTTTTGTTAGCCTTCTTTCAAACTGCTGTGTTTTAAAGCTGGTATTTGAGTGTTCAATAAAAGAGCCCCCAACCCGAAAGAAGATTTTCAGGTGGGTTCCTGTGTCCGGCTCAAGGGCCATAGCTGACTGAAAAGTTTGGTAAATAAAATTCTTACTTCTTCAGCCATGTGGGATGACTTCTACATTACAGTATAACCTTCGACTTACATGACTATGGTGGGTCTCCTGGGAAGGGAAGTGACTCCTTTCAGCATTTATTAAATTAAATCTAATATTTTGGAGTGCCATGCAAACCTCATGTGAATATACTTCATTTTTTAAAAAACAAAATCATTCTGTTTAGGGGCACCTGGGTGGCTCAGCCAGTTGAGCGTCTGCCTTCCGCTCAGGTTGTGATCCGATGGAGCCCATGTTGTCTGGCTCCCTGCTCAGTGGGGGGAGTCTGCTTCTCTCTTTCCCTCTACAGCTCCCCCCTGCTTATGTGCTCTCTCTCTTTTTTTGTCTCTCTCTCTCTCCAATAAAATCTTGAAAAACATAAAATCATTTTTTTTTAGTAAAGAAATAAAGACAAGAATAAGCTTAAATAGAAAAATTTTAGTTTTCTCCATATATCACTGTTCACACCTCTTCATCTGTTTTTATGAAGTCATCAGAGGATCAGCTTAGACGGGAACTATGGGTCCTGATTGCCTGCTGAGAAAGATTCTGTTCTTATCTGCTGCGACTGACTCATAATTTCTGAAGAAATATCTCCAAAGTACTATAACTCTTCCTTTCCAATTAAAGTCTGTAATGGTATCTGCAGGGGCTGCATAGCAATGAGAAAATGTACTGTGGAAACTTCTCTTCCTCCCAGGTGAAAGCACATGTTCTAACACCCCCCCCGACCCCTTTTAATTGTAAGCTTAGATAGAAAAACGTAAAGATAGAAATCTGCTTCTGTAACTAACATAACATGTAATGGTGAACACTCTGGGATGAAATAGACTCACAGTGTCACAGAAGCTAGGAGTCCTGACTGCTGCAGGGAAGAGGGCAGGGGTTGCCGAAGAAGGCTTTTGTGGGAATGGGCACATTCCCGACTTATGGAAGCGTGACCAATGCCTTTAGAGCTGGGTTTTCCAAAATCGTGCCATGAAACCTATCCCTGGAGATATACCCCCTAAACACACACACACACACACTCCCACCCACCCACCCACCACCTGTAAGAGACTTCTGGTCAGAGAAATTTGGAAAATGATGTAAAATATTTTCTGCACTATGCACATTTGAGGACCATAGGAATTTCAGCCATATAGCAGCCTGTTTGACATTGGCCTTCCTAAATTGACCAGGAGATTGTGGCACAGAGCTGGCTCAACAGCCACCCCCACACTCCTGACTGACTGTTTTTTGTAAAAACTCCATGGAACCCGGCAGTCAACAGAAAACACTTTGGGGAGTTCTCCTAGGGGTTCTGAATTTACCCTGTACAAGAAGTAAGGTGATGCTGGCCAAATTTATTAGCATAAGAGGTACTCTTGCTACCCAAGAGGGGTGTAAACAAGAATGAGTTCATCTTAGACTTCTTTTTTGAATATTAGTAGAATCTCTTGTATTAATTCAACTGAGAACATCAACCATCTGAGCATCGATGAAAACAAATTTTATTATTTGTTTAATGAAAACTCATTTTAACAGTGGACAGAACTTTTGTCAACACATTTTTACCTCCTCTGTGGGTATATAAAAACATATCAACCTCAATCACAGTTATTAAAATATCTTTTTCTTTAGAGTTTTAGATTTGCAAAAAAAGTTGCAAAGATAGTACAGAGTTCCTTTTTATCACACACCTAGTTTCCCGTTCTTAACATCTTCTGTGTTGATACGGTACTTTTGTGCCAATTAATGAATTGATATCAATACATTGTTAACTCCAGTCCATACTTTATTCAGATATCTTTATTTTCCCCTAATGTTCTTTCCCTAATATCCTAATGTCTATTCCATGTTCTCATCCAGGATACTGCCTTATATTTAATCACAAAGATTTCTAGGTTTCTCTTGTCTGTGACATTTCTTAGACTTTATTTTTGATGACCGTGGTAGTTTGGAGGAGTAATATTCAAGTATTTAATACAAAGCTTCTCAGTTAGGATTTGCCTGATATTTTTCTCATGATATTAGGGTTACTGTTTTTTTGGGGAAGACCATGGAAGTAAAGTGCCATTTTCGTTATATCAAGGGTACCTACTCTTATTGATGTGACTTACACTGTTGATGTTGGGTGTGTCTGTCCACCCAGCTGGTGGAGGGTCTGTCTGGTTTCTCCACTGCAAAGTCACTGCCCATCCTGCTTTTCCACACTGTGGTCTTTGGAAGGTGGTCACCATGCACAGCCCAAAGTTAAGGAACGGGGAGTTATGCCCCTTCTCCCATCAAGGGGAGAGTATATTATTTGGAATGCTCAGACATATTGCTAAGTGTGTAACTTTAAAAACTACTTGGATGGTAGACCAGTTATCGTCATATTCATTGTAGTTACCTACAGACTAGATCTGATGAACATTTTATTCTAAGTGAGAAAGAAAAGTAAGCTTCCCAAATTAAAGCCACCCGGCCTTGATCAGACTGTAGAATTTGTACCCCTGCCAGTGTTTGTTCTTAGTAGCATGCCAGGAGTTCCAGATGCTGCCCTCTCATTTTTCTGTGTCAAGATTTAATCCTGTTTGTGCCCCCTGCCTTTTTTTTTTCCCTGCTTCAGATGCAGTCATGTCCTTTTTGGAGACCTCAGACATGTTTCTAACTGTTCAGGTTACTATTGGGTGTGTACCCTCTTTGGAAAAGTGCTATTATGATAAAACTGTTTTTAACATCTTTGTGTATTTTAAGGGCATTACTGTCAAAGACATTCTTTCCATGTCTGTTGATTGCTTTTGACTTTGTCACCCCCAACAAGAGTATATAATTAAAGATTTTCCATGTAGTCAGCTTTCAGGTTACTTAATAATTAATATTTGTGCACATTATAATACATTGTATGGTTGTAGGGATTGTCCTACTTTTTGGTTCTTTCAGAATACTGGTATAATTTTAAACAAATTTATTATCTAAATAGCCATTTGAGTTATTTTTTGTTTTCATTTTAATAATTTTAATTCAGTTAAGTAACATAATGTATTACTGGCTTCAGAGGTATAGGTTGATGATTTGTGTCTTATGTAACACCAAGTGCTCATTACATCAGTGGGCTTTTTTTTTTTTTTAAGACTTTATTTATTTATTTATTTATTTGAGAGAGAGAGAGAGAGCATGAGAGGGGAGGTCAGAGGGAGAAGGAGACTCCCCATGGAGCTGGGAGCCTGATGTGGGACTTGATTCTAGGATTCCCGGATCATGGCCTGAGCCGAAGGCAGTTGCTTAACCAGCTGAGCCACCCAGGTGCCCACATCACTGGCCTTCTTAATGCCCACTTAGCTCATCTCCCCACATTCCTCCCATCAAGCGATCCTCAGTTTGTTTGCCATGACTATGAGTCTGTGGTTTATATCAACTTGGTAAGAATTAGAAATTTCTTGCATGTATGTGTGTGTGTGTGTGTGTGTGTGTGTATTTGTATACATATAGATTTTAAAGGGTTAGAAATATTTTTAAAGATTTTATATATACATAAAAAGATGAAAAGATATATTTTCCTTATCTTTGGCGGAGAGAGATAATAATTGGACTTTAGGAGAAGACGTCCCTTAAGGCAGTGATTCACACTCCTTCAGCCCAGCAGTTTTATTGCTAAACATGAATAATGGCTTGTCCCTAGCCACAGAAGAAAAAAATGGGTTAATGGAAATAATTTTTCAGTTTCAAGTTTTTCTCCTGTCAACTTTTCAGAAGCTCTCGGTACCAGCTCCCACATGCCTGCTGGTGAGGATTAGCAGACATGAGTGAATGAGTGAGTAGCCCAAGACTGTTAACAGAAGAACTCCTACAACCGATTAGGTCAAAAACTATCTTGATATGATTGTGCTGGACACATACGTTTAGCCCGTGGTTTTACATGACATTCATATACTGCCCTTTCTGCCAGGAAAGTTGTCCCTGGCTCCTAGGAAGCATTTCCGAATTTCGTGTTATTCCTCAATGGACAGCATGGCTTCCAGGTGCTTCATCATCTGAGCAAGTCCAAAACCCACTGCACTGATGAATAAGAGGCAATTAGGGAGCCGCTAGGAGCTTCCTGAGACAGGAAGGCATGGGTCATCCTAAAGTTGTGTAATAATTGCCTGTATATCCTTCTGCAGGAAGGATAGAATTGACTTTCCCACCCACAAATTTGGCAGGAAGTTTCTCTGTGTCTCAGGCCAAGGCTGTGTGTGAGGGTCATGAAGTCCCCAGTGGGCTGGGTTGTCGGTGGAGATACCCGTCCAGCGCTGGAGAGCTGTTGCTGCTCGAGAGGGAGGGCAGAAGAGAGGGCTCGAGGAGGGAGGAGGGAGGGGAGGGTTTGTGCGCAGGTGCGGACTCGGGCACAAATGCCTGAAGTGATTCTCCAGTGTTTTCACAGGAAGAAAAAAAAATTAATAAGATTGCTTTTATCCTTAATAACATCCAACAGTGTGGTAGCTCTTTTTCCTTCAGAAGAGTAGGTGAGATTACTGAGAAGCTGTTGGTTTATTGTTTTGTCATCAAAATTGTGATGTTGCTGGTGGTGGCAGCAAGTCAAGCAAGGTACATGAAAGCAGTCTGACAATGGCGTTTTAATTCTGTCTCTGTTCAAACAACTTCCCAAGTTTTAACTACTTGTTTTAAACCCATGTAGCGTAGTACTTGGGAAAAAATTTTTGAGGCGAGGTGTTATATGTTCATTCAGCCGGTTTGCTTCGGAACACCTACTAAGTGCTAGGTGCTGCCCGGGGGGAACATCGGTGGATAAGATGTACATGGTCTCCCCTCTCACGAAGCCTACATTCTAGTAAGGGAAACAGTTGAGAAACAACTACGGGTAGAATTAAGAGAGAATTTCAGGATGTGGTGAGGTGAAGAGGGAGATGTTCAGGTGATGCAGTAAAGGCTAGCCAGGAGGGCAGAAAAGACTTCTATGAGGGTGGGTCATCTGAAGTGAGCCCTGGGTGATGAGAACAGCCCACCTCTCACAGAGGAGAAGGAAGAAATTCAGTGAGCATGAAAGTTGAGGTGGGAAATGGCTTGGTGTGGTCAGAGGAGAAAGTAGGCTTGGATGACTGAAGGGAATGATTGGAAGTGAAATTGAAGAGGTGGTAGGAAGGAGAACGTGGAGACTCCTATGGGTCATGGAGCACGAGGTTTCTACAGCAAAGTTGCTTATGTGGTTGTATTTTCGCAAATTGAACATACCTGGTAACCAGTGTCCAGATTAAAGACAAAACAAAAACCTGAACCTCTCTAGTACCTTTGGGAAGCAGTGCTTTGGAGCTGCTGGAAGCTAGAGGTAACCGCCATTGTTAGTCCCTTGTGTATATGGCATAATCGCATTTTAGGGTCTTGCTTTGGGGAAGCTTGTGGTTTTTAGAGGCTGTGTCTTTTACAACCACCCAGCAACACACATGGTATTTTTCTCTGAGATTTCAAAATTTGTGTCTTCCCCCATCTCCAGTTCTCACCATGAACGTATATATGGGATTATTTAGTAAATAGGACACATATCTGTTTTCCAAAAATCTTTTCTTTAGGAAGCAATAGTTGTCCTTTTGGAGAATTCTTTGTCATAATATATATGGATCTGTCCTTTAGGTCCAAGCTGAAACTTCTGTTTTCATTTAGAATTTATGCCTGTTAATAGAGTTTGTATATTCTGTGGTAATGGAATATTTTAGGGTTTGTTGCCTCATTATAAGTCAGCTTCTCTTACAAAAAGCCTGCAGGGCCATTTAACCAAATTTAAGCTAGAAATAAATTTAAGCTAGAAATTAAAGATAATATAGTAATTTCAAATAGCTTTGTGTTCAAGATGAGATTTTAGAGTTATTATTCCACAGTGAATTTTAATGATTATTGTGTACAATGGCATTTATGAATGTGCAGTAACTGAACAAATATAATTAGTACATTAGATTATTGATTTGTAATGTGAAATGAGAACTTTTTAATAAGCTTTCTCCATAGTGGTTCATGCTGTGAACACACAAAGTATGACACTGAACTTCACTAAATCATAGCAGGGCTTTTGGAATCAGGCTCATGTTTCAAATTAAGATGAGTTTCAGATTTTCTAAAAACACAGCTAAAAAGTTGAGAGGCCATTACATAACCAGATATTTTATATCCTTTTGGGGGTGTTGGGATGAGATGTTTCTTTTTATAATGTGTAGAAAACTTTACTTTTGAAGGGATCACGTATAAAATAGGACTGAACTTACACTTTGAGAAAAACTTGTTGATTGTAAGACCTTGTTACTTGTTAGCATTTAACACCTCACCAGAAATGCTTTTGACATTTTCTTGGGAGACTTTTGGAGAAGCACTAGCTGAAATCTGAAATTTGGTTTGGTGTGGTCTTCCCAAAACTGGTGGTTAGTCGTTTTGACCCTCTGATCTGCTGATCTCAAGAAACTTTCTGGAAACATACTCAAAATTATATAAATGGCGATTTCACCATTTAAAATTTCTTTCACTGACAGCACATGAATAACTTCCTAATGAAATGAATCCCTTCTTACAACATTTTGAAAGAGAAGCATATTATTTTCAATCTGTATCCGGTTATCTTTTTAAAAACTCGTTCTTTTCCCCATTACCAAGATAATACAATCTGGATGGACAATTTGGGAATGGTTAATGATTCTTTTCCTTCTAATTTTCTGTAATACCGCCACCTAGGGATAATAATTTTTAAACTGTCTAGTACTTAATGTATTGTTTTCACTTCCTGTAAGATGCATTTTAGTGTTTTAGCCTGGACTTTAATTCCCCCCCACTCTTGGAGATTTAGGTTGGTTCTAAAAGGCTATCCTACTGGTTTAGCTTTAATTTACTCCAATACATTTGGACAACAAATCAAATAATTTTGCATTAGTGATGTTATCTAGCAGTGTTTTGCTTACTGTTCCATTTTAAGATATTAGCTGACAAGAAAATTTTAAATATAAATACACATTAAATAAAATGTTGAAAATCTATGCCTTTAAATAATGGCCAGTGTTTTGCTAACTGTGACACTGTTATAGTGGCATCGAGTAAAGTAACAGTAAGTGGGTCATTCATCATTTTCAGTCTTTCACCTTGTATGACAACCTAGTAAATTCCAGGTACTCCTTGGGAGGTGAATGTATTACTAGGAAAGGATGGAAAAGTAAGGAACCCAGACTTACTGTGGTAATCAATGCAGTCTGTGAAGCTGGGGTTTATTAACTCAGATACTTGAAAAGAGCTTCATTCAACCACAGCTATATGCAGTGATCAGATCATATCATAAGGGATCTGTCCATTTCTTGACTTTTCTTTTTCTTGGGTTGACTTCATTCTCAGGGGATCCCCATATGGTTTTAAGATGTCCCCCAGCAGGACACCTGGGTGGCTCAGTTGGTTGAGCGACTGCCTTTGGCTTGAGTTACAATCCTTGAATCTGGGGATCGAGTCCCGCATCGGGCCCCCTGCTCGGCGGGAAGTCTGCTTCTCCGACTGACCTCTCTCCTCTTATGCTCTCTCTCTTTCATTCTCTCTCTCTCTCTCTCTCTCAAATAAATAAATAAAATATTTAAAAAAAAAAACAAAAAACCGATGACCCTCAGCAGTTCCTGCCCTCTTTTTAATTACTAGCAAATGAGAATTTCTCTTTTCAATTACCCAAGTAGCAGTCACGTTATTGGGTCTCGGATTTGCTTTGACCATCTGTTATTTCTACGGCAGTCATTGTGGTAGGTGGAAAGCCATGCTTACTGGGTTGGGTCACATCCCATCTACCTCACCATCCTGTCGCCCCAATGAAGATCAAGATGATGTAACTAGAAGAAGGGAAACAGACGCTGAACGTGCAGAAAAACCCATGGATATCCACTATGAAGATCAATGAAGATTCAAGTCTAATTCTCATTATGCCTTTAGCTGGGCCATAGGATTTAGCATGTAACTGTGTATGGACTTCAGTTCCTACCATGGCTTCAATATATTAGTTTTGTTAACATGAGGGACCTGAGCCTAACACTTTTTTTCTTTAATATCCCTTTTAGCACTAGGTATGATCCTAAATCACTGACCTCTAAATACTTAACTGATTGGCCATTTGTGAAGTGTCATAGAATTAAGTAGGAAATGTTGACCTCATAATTTTATTTTGTTTTTTTTTTTTTTTTTTGTATGTACTTATGAGAAAACACTTAACTCCATAAGCAGGCTTTTATTTTAATTAATTAATTAATTAATTTTTTGCTATGAATATGTTGAATACCATAAAAGGTGATAGTTTAGGGCTGAGAATATTAACCTGGGTTTCATACACTAAGAGACCATGGAGGACTTTCTCGATGCCTGTGAACCCACTAGAATTCTAGCAGAATTGTGTGTGTGAGCCTATGTGCTCACACATCTATAAGGCTGTACACATGTTTCGTGAGAGGGGGTCCATCTTCCATGCTCAAAGGGAGATCCTGAACCCTTTCAGTTCAGAAGCACTGATGAGAATACCTTCTACTGACAAGAAACGGTTGCTGCCTTTATGAGGTGAAGCAACGTCTTGTGTTCCAGAGAAGCAAAAGGAGGAGTGATGCCCCTTTGGAGAGACACAAAAGCATTTAGGCTTTACGATGAATTGGTAACTCAGGCTAACGAATTCAGTCTGGACAAGCATCAAACAAAATCTATTATGGATGAGTCGATAATAAAATGGGCTTCCACCGCGTTGCCCGTCGGTGGTTAATGACTGGAAATGTGCTGCCAGCTGATTTTGGCTCCGTGCTTTGAAGCAGGCACAGGCTCACCTCTTGCCATTTGGAAATAAAGGGCAAGTAATAAAATATGTTACTGGGCTCTCAGAAGCAATTTATGACAACAGTTTAATAAAAGTTTGGAAAGTATTCTTTCCCGAGCCGAGGGAGGGGAAGCCAGCAAGCCTTTAGGGAGGTTTAGTACGCAGCGAAGCCCCTTGGCATCTCTGTGCTACTTTACACCGGGAGCTCCCAGAGAAGAGTGGAGATGGAGAGTGAGCCTGAGGTTTCTTTCAGTCCCATCAGGGCTGCTGTTACACTTGCCCGTTCTGACCCTCCGTCTCCCCGCCCCGCTTG
The DNA here is from genome assembly GCF_022355385.1 of Mustela nigripes. Lineage (NCBI taxonomy): Eukaryota > Metazoa > Chordata > Mammalia > Carnivora > Mustelidae > Mustela > Mustela nigripes. Next base: position 162,100,316 of record NC_081557.1, on the reverse strand, counting down.
TTCCAGTGAGTTCCAGCTTCAGCCCTTCAGCCTTCGCCTTGGGTGCTGCCTGGAGCTCTTGAGCCTCAGATGCCCACGTTCTATGGCCACGTCACTGGCTTTCCTGTTTCGTTTTGGATTACCACATAAACCTCAGATATTGTGGGTTTGGTGAAAAGGATTTGTAGTCCCTGGTATTTAATTTAGGAAAAAAAGGGTTCTCTTAGGGAGTCAAATAGATGGGTTTAAAGGATCACCTCATGGAAATGGGTTGGGTGGGTCAGTTTTCATGTCCCCCAACCCTTGAGGCCATTTGGTGGTAACACATCTGCCTCTCTCCACCCCTGCCCTTGTGATTCCTGGTTTCGGGGCTTTCATAGCCAGCATGCGCAGAGTTCTTGGCTCTTATTAGTGGCCTTAAAAGTGAGGTGTTTTTGACATCATGACCCAGTATATATGTGTCCCAGTGCGTTTGTAGACATAACTAGAAAGGTTTCACAAAGCAATATTTACCTTTACAACCTAGACTGCAGAATTTGATCCTATATTTTCTGTTCCTTGGGGGGAAATGCTGCTGGTCTGCACTCATTAAGTCAGTTTTCATGACCTGCTAATGGATTGCTGCTTGCAGTGGGAAAGTCACCTCTCCCGGAAGTACTGTGTCCTGGAAATAGTGTCTTTTGTACCAATGTGGTGAGGGATGGCTCAGGGTGCCCCAGAATGGCTGAGCCTTGTTATGTGACACAATGGAATGAAGCTGTGTTGGGTTAGTAGTACTGTGGTCTTTCAGAGGCAGAAGGACATGGCCATTACGAGCCAATGTTCCAGTTAGAGTGTCTGGTTCCTTCCTGACTCTGTGTTACCACGATTTGTCTCTGGTGCTGGGTGAGTTTCTTAACCTCTCTGAGTTAGTTTCTCCCCATTTTAAAATAGAGATCGTAAGACTACTTAGAATGTTGTGAGGGTTGAGTCCTATAAAGTATTTAGCATTAAGCACATAGTAACGTTTTAAGGAACATCATTGGCTGTTAATGTTACTATTGTAGCTTAATATTTCCATGTATCTCCAGTTGGATTGCATTTTCCTTCTGCCCTTGGAATAATTTATATTGAACCCATTAAGAGTATTGGCTTAAGTGTGGTGGTTAAATGGACACATTATGTTGGCAGCCTTGCCAACATACACTGTGAATTAGTCAGGACTGATTTCAGTTACAAGTGACAGAAACCCCAATCAGGCTGGCTTAAGCAAAAACAGGAAATTATTGATTCACAAAATGGAAAAAAGTCTACGGGTGTTGCGTGAGGCATTGGCCATATCCAGCTGCTCTGACGATATCAACAGTTGTCTGTCTCTTCATTTCTTGCTCTGCCTTTCCCTGTTGGCTTATTTTCAGGCAAGCTTGCTCCAAGCAGTGGCAGAAACAGCCACCAGCTGCTCTAGTTTCATGTCCCAGTAGCAGAAAGAGAAAAAGCCTCTTTGGTAGTTCGAACTTGGTCCTGCATCTGAGGAACATTGACTCTGATGGGTTCCTGACCCTCTGCCACCTCAGTTGCTGAGCCAAAGGAGGCAGGAGTCCCCTAGCCTGTGGGCTCAGCCCCACTCAGACCCCCCGAGGGGAGTAGGGGAAGTCCCTCCTTGGGGACATTGGTCGTAGCCAGTATCCACCATGCTGCTCCACCATTCCCTCTCAGAACGTAGGGCTTGCTACACAAGATACGGTCTTTGAATAATCCAATGTAAGAGTGTTAACACTTAGATACTTTAAATTCCAAACTGCATCTCACTTTCACTCTTACGGTATGGCTATGTTCAAAGATCTACCATACATTCTTTTCTGATCACTGCTAAGAAAAAGATTTTCAGTCACCCCATCTTTTTGTTGCCATTGAAAAGTCCTTCTCTTGGGACATCTGAATAGCTCAGTCAATTAAGCATCCAGCTCTTGATTTCAGCTCAGGTCATGATCTCAGGGTTGTGAGGTCCAGTGCTGTGTCAGTCTCTGCACTCAGTGGGGAGTCTGCTTGTCCCTGTCCCTCTGCTCCCCACCCCTCATGTGCTGTGTCTTTCTCTCAATAAAACTTAAAAAAAAAAAAAAAAAGTATTTCTTATTTTATGCCACCTTCTCTGATCTGCTTTCCCAAGCTTTTAGCACCTGTTGGTTTCATTCTAAACAATAAGATACAAAGATGGGACACCCCATCTCCTCAGTGATCACTCCCTTTCATTTTGCAATCTGGCCAGTCTGGAGGTCATAACTGCATTAGGCAGCAGTCTTCTTATCCTCTGCCTGTAAATGAGGGTCAGACTCCAGGAGCCTGGGTATCTTTATAGGACAGCCTAGGACTTTCTCTGTACATGTGCTTTTGCACGCACACACAGATGGGAAAAGAGACAGTGGGCACTCGGGGTTCAGTAGGGGCACCACATGTTGAATTGTGTCTGTCAGGGTGTTTAAGAGAATTGTGGGTCTGGAGCCAGCAGAGTTGAGGGCATACTCTGGAGCCTTTTGTCTGCAGTGTGTAAGATATTTTCAACCCACTAATTAGTAACAAGGTAAGCACTCCTTTATTTTTTTTATTGTATTGAAATACACATAGGGTTTATCATCTTAACTAATTTTTAAGTACACATTTCAGGGGTATTAAAGATATTTACATTCTTGTGTAGTCATCAGTACCATCCACTCCCATGATTCATTTCATCTTGTAAAAGTGACACCCTGTCGTCATTAGACAACAACTTCCCCTTCTCCCCTCCCCGCAGCCCCTGGCCACCACCATTATACTTTCTGTCTTTATGATCCTGAGTATTTCAGGTACCTCATCTAAGTGGAGTCATACCATGTTTTTCTTTTTGTGACTAACTTCCTTTAGCACAGTGTTGTCAGGGTTCATCCATGTTGCAGCATGTGACAGAACTTTCCTTCCTTTTAAAGCTGCGTGATATTCCACGGTGTGAAATATACTGTATTTTGCTTATCCATTCAACATCATTGGACCCTTAGCTTGCATCCATGTTTTAGCTATTATAAATAGTGCTTCGTTAAACACGAGTGGATAAATATCTCTTTGAGACTCAACTTTCAGTTCTTTTGAGTATATACCCAGAAGTGAAATTGCTGGGTCATATGGTGATCTTATTTTTAACTTTTTGAGGAACCTCCACACTGTTTTCACAGCAGCTGCACCATTTCACATTCCTAACAGCAGCACAGAAGCCTTCCAATTTCTCCACATCCTGGCCAGTGCTTTCTTTCTGATTTTTTGATAGTAGACCTCCTCGTGGGTATGAGGTGCTATCTTATTGTAGTTTGATTTGCATTTCCCTAAGGATTATTGATGCTGAGCATCTTTTATTGACTATTCA
>NC_081557.1:162012962-162096957 GCF_022355385.1 Mustela nigripes | reverse complement strand
TAGATCTTCTTTGGAGAAACCTGTATTTAAGCCATTGACTATTCGTAGATCTTCTTTGGAGAAACCTGTATTTAAGCCATTGACTATTCGTAGATCTTCTTTGGAGAAACCTGTATTTAAGCCCTTTGCCCATTTTTTGTACTCCTTTATTTTGAAGCCCAGTATTGTGCTCTTCTATTTTACAGCTGTATAGGATTGATACGGCAAATGGGAGTTCTAGACAAAGGTATGGATTTAGTTCTTCCCAAAGTATGTATTATTTTGGGGGCAAATTGGGAAATTCCCTGAAGACAATGTAAAAATTCTTTAAAGTCTGTTCTTACCTGCAAATTCTTATCTGTATGTATACATTTGTTACATAAGTATATAAAATACCAGGCTAAGAACAGATGTGATTCACGTACATTATCTAACGGGAGCTTTGCATCCCCAGCAAGCACATCTACAAAGTGAGAATACTTGAGCACATAGAGCTGAAGCCCTATTGTCACACTCAGTTGGGACGGATAACCAGTTAACTTGATGAGTCAGCTAACATGAGGATACCTGAAAAATCACACATGCTTTAGACATTTAATTTCAAATGAAAACTTAATTTTTAAGTAACATACTGGTTAGCATTTTTTTTCCTGGCTGTACAGATGGAGACCCTGATAGTCTTTTTTTTTTATTATTATTTTTTTATTTTATAAGAGACGGGGTCTCGCTATGGTGCCCAGGCTGGAGTGTAGTGGCTATTCACAGGCGCGATCCCACTACTGATCAGCACGGGAGTTTTGACCTGCTCCGTTTCCGACCTGGGCCGGTTCACCCCTCCTTAGGCAACCTGGTGGTCCCCCGCTCCCGGGAGGTCACCATATTGATGCTGAACTTAGTGCGGACACCCAATCCGCATAGCGCACTACAGCCCAGAACTCCTGGGCTCAAGTGATCCTCCTGCCTCAGCCTCCTGAGTAGCTGGGACTACAGGCGCGCGCCACCGTGCCTGGCGACCCTGATAGTCTTCTGCCAGAGTTCTGTCACTTGTAAAATTTTGCGTACCGAAAATGTTTTGATGTTGGCCCAGGCCCTTTTCTTTGAGGAAGGAGCCTCTGACTGAAGTCTCTTATTTAAACATCAGCCACAATTTATTGGCTGCAACCGACATTTACTTTTCTTTAAGGTGGATCTAGATGTGGAGTAATTTACTTGTGGAGTAATCTGTGTTCAGGATCTCTCCCACACCTAATTCAACAACAGGCTTTTTTCACTATTAGCCTTCACTGAGGCTTTACAAGGCTTTCAACTTTGTGTTTACAGAAATGGCCCCTTTTTTTGGCATTCATATCTGATTGCTTTTACATGGTGCATAGATAGTATAAATGCAAAGTAAATGCAATTGGCACAAAAATGTTTGAAAGGAAATACGGCTCACCTGGCGCAAGCACACAGCTCCGTTGGTGGAAACAAATGTGAGCAGGTGTGTTGGCACAGTGACCGCCACAGGCTGACACTTAGGTGGGACTTGCTTCTAAGCTCTTTACATGCATCGACTCACATAATCTCCACGGTACCCGATCAGGTAAGGTACTTTTATTTCTTTTTCCCAGACAAGGAGAATGATGCTCAGAGAGATTTGCCTAAGAGTAGCCTGCCAGCTGCCAGCATTCAGCCTTCTTAGGCTTCACTCATTGTATTTTGCAAAGGGAATGAGAGCATTTTACATGGAAGTAAATCACAAGCAGGGAGAGAGTGCAGCTGTGTAGAGCTGTCTAGTCCTTAAATGGAAACCCCATCTAACACATAAAAGACTTCTGAAAGCTTCTCCATAGGGCCCTGAAATTAGAATCTAGGTTTTTAGAGGTAGAAATGATCTCCATAACCTATCCTGACAGGATAACCAAGGCCCAGAAGGCTGAGGTGATTTGCTTTACAATAAGCACCCAACTAGTTAATGGCATATTCTTTGTAAGATTTAGTTTCCTTGCTTACACCATTTCCTTCCAGGAGAAAATAATGCACCACCAGGATATAATGTTCCTGAACAGTATCCAGGAAATGAGATTCTCTTAGAGATTGCCAAGAGAGAGGGATGGTTGGTAGATGTGAACACCTCAGTGTTCTTGAATCCACATCTTTCTCAAGCCAGTACAAGACCTGGTCCAGAGATTCTTAGGGCTGGAAAGGGTCTAGTGATATGGCTTGATCCATCCAGAGAAGGAAGGAATGAGACCAGCTGAGCACATACAAGGTAGGTGATGATAGCCATACTATTTTACAGAGGAGGAAGCTGAGCTTCAGCGAGGTCAAGTAATTTATCCAAAATCACATACTCAGAAAGAAATAAAACCTGGGTGTGAACTTAGTCTTGCTGAAGCCCATAGTCTTTGTGCTACCTCATGCCACCACCCCACAGGATAGGCTGATTGTTCACTCTGCACAACTGGTTAATAAGAGGTGTTTTTTTGTTGTTGTTGTTTTTTGTTTTTGTTTTTGTTTTTAAGATTTTATTTATTTATCTGACAGAGAGAGATCACAAGGAGGCAGAGAGGCAGGCAGAGAGAGGAGGAAGCAGGCTCCCTGCTGAGCAGAGAGCCCGATGTGAGGCTCGATCCCAGGACCCTGAGATCATGACCTGCCAAAGGCAGAGGCTTAACCCTGAGCCACCCAGGTGCCCCTTTCCTCCTTTTCTAGGGGCTTAACAACCGTTTTTTTTTTTTTTGTTTATTTGGCTAATTCCATCCTACAGCTAATCCTAAATGTCTCTTTAGTTTCAGTCTATATCCTTCTGCAGTCCTCAGCAACAGAAACTATTGATCATAGCATTTTGGATAATCTTGACATTTTGTGAATGAAACTGTATCTTGGATATTTTTAAGCCTACCCGAGGGGAGACAAGACAGACTGGGGGTGTTTCGAGCATCGGTAGAGTCTCAGGGTAGGAGGAATCTCTTTCAACTTGCCATTATTTATGTTCAGACCAGCCGTGTGGCATCTTCAGCCTGTGCCGGATGCTTCTCAGCCCAGGGATAAGGGCTGCAAGACCTCGGGGACTCTCCATGTTTGTCAGCCCATTTCATCTTTGGCTGGGAGGTCACACTTACATATCATCTTTTTTTTTTTTTAAGATTTTTAAGACAGAGATCATAAGTAGGCAGAGAGGCAGGCAGAGAGAGAGAGGAGGAAGCAGGCTCCCTGCTTGAGCAGAGAGCCCAATGCGGGGCTCGATCCCAGAGCCCTGGAGATCATGACCTGAGCCGAAGGCAGAGGCTTTAACCCACTGAGCCACCCAGACACCCCCTTATATATCATCTTTAACAAGATGAAGACTCTTAAAACATTACTTTTTAAGATTTTTCTTCCATTTCTGAAAACTAATTCATGTATATAATAGAAACTTGAATAACTGTAAAAAGCTCATGTAAGAATGTGAAAGTCTGTATTAGTTACCTATAGCTGTGTAACAAATTAACCCCCAAAGCTTAGCAGCTTAAAGCAACAAAGTTTTATTATCTCATGTGCTTTGAGAGTCTGGAATCTGAGAGTGGCCTAGCTTGGGTAGTCCTCTCATGACTCGTGAGGTCAGACTGTGAGTTGAGGCTGTAGTCATTTGGAAATACGGGGCCAGAGGGTCTGCTTTTAAACTTGATCATGTGGATGTTGGTAGGAGGTTTCAGTTCTTGCCATAGGAGCCTCTCCATAGGGCCGCTTACAAAATGCCATATTGGTCTGAGAACACTCACACTAGAGAGCTGTCAGGATAGAAGCTGGAAACTTTTTTAAGCTAGTCTGAGAAGTGGCATTCTGTCACTCCTGTTGAGTCCTTCTGGTCACATAGCCAGCCCCAGTATAATACTGTGGGAGGGGACTGCACAAGCATGTGAATGCTGGGACGTGGGGGTCACTGAACTGTACGTTAGAATTTTGTTAGGATGAATTACATGAGTTTTTACCCAATATTCCTCCCCGCCACCCACTGAAGTTTATAAATACAAATACTGATACAAATACAAATATAAGATACAAAAGATCACCAGGAAAAAAAAAAATTGAAGGGAACATAATATTCAGGGATGAATGCCTAGTAAACTGTTATCCCTTCTCCGATCCCAGAAGAACTTTGTGATCTTATTCCAAGTCTGTCATATCAACATGTGCATGGTTTGGGGAAGAGGGGAGTGATGGCAAAAGAGTGGATGGAAATTGGATGTTCCTTGGTCTTGTTATTTGCAATGATGGGAACACGAGATGGGTTGAGGAGTTTAGGATTCAGTCCAGGCTGTAATTTAGGAGAAGGCACATGGTTCCTGGACCCATTGACTCTGCTATTTCCAAGGCAGCATAAAGCAGAAATTTAGAAGAGAGATTACAATTTTTACAAGTAGTTATTTGATGAGGAAGATATAAATACTTCAGTCATAAATGTATCAAAAGGGATTTAAAGTTTTTTTTGGGGGGGGGTAGAGAATTTTATTAATGCAAAAACAGTACACTGAAAATACAGGTACAGGAAAGTACAGGAAATCCTGACATGCGGATTAAGCAATAATCTTCTACAGCTGCTTCTCAGCTATTAAGTCATACAGATAATATAAAAAACTCATGGGTACATGGGAATACATTTATGAACAAGTAAGAGTTCTATATCACATGTGCAAAGCTTAAGGAAAAAAAAGAAAAAGCACATACCTGTATAGTATTTTGGTGAATAATGGTAATGGAAAAGCAAAGTGTAATAATCAAATTTGAATGAATTCTTTTATCATACATACAGCCAAAAGAAATTTATCAGTAAAAACTGGCACAAAACAAACAACAAAATGGAATAAATTTGAATAAATTCCTGCAAAGGCAGTCATAAGACATGTTGATAAATGTTTCAACATGAACCGATACAAAGTATAACATAAAATACTATTTTTGAAGGAGTTCCTATGTCATGCGTTCAGTAAAAGCGAATATTTCATTGAATGGTAATTTGTGCATGCCGAGCAACAGGGGAGAAAAACTGATTGTGTTCCCACAGTGGCTCAAAGCTGGTGTTTTCATGCTGGTTTGGAGCTCTAGGTTGCAGCGATCACACGGAGGTGAACCTTAGATGTCAGGAATAGCCCACATTTGGCTTCTGGTCAGCTGAGTGGTCCTCGGTCCCCTCCCCATCTTGTGGGGGAGGGCTCTGGCAGACGAAAGCATGAATGCAGTGAGCTGGTGTGGCCTCTCAACCAGATGAGGTGCACGGATTTCTTCATCCCAAGCCAGATGGCTTGGTGGTTACGTGTGGAGAGCAGTCAGTCCTCCTCCTTGGTTGGACTCAGAGAAGCGAAGTGTCCCAAGTTTTTGTTTTGAATAGGGAGCAACTACATAACCAACAGTTGACTCCAGAGCCCTTTCTACGTCTTTCCTTTATGGCCTTGAGGTCTGTGATCTTGGGGAACAGTCGGTTTCCTCTGCTGGGTCCAGATGTGGCCCCCTCTAAGAGTGTGAAGAAACTGAGCCTTCCCATAAGCACATTTCCCTCATTGCTGCTGCTGTTTTAGAAAAGATTGTGCCAAACAGAGACACGATTTCAGGGCATTGAGCTGAACCCCTTATCAGTGGCTACACAGTCCCCTTAGTCTTGCTGTCTGCTGGAATCCAGCCGACACAAGCTCAGTGCACAGGAGAAGGGAAGCCTAGACCTCTCTCCAGGGCCAGCGGGGCCTCCGAGAAAATGGAGCGAAACCAGGACAGCAGACTGCAGAAGCCACAGCTAGGCTTGTTGCAGACCTCCATGTGGGGTTCTTGCCACCTCCTAGGAGGGAGAGATAGAACTGGAGACCTGAACATTGACTTGTTGAGGAGTTCACTGGGCAGGGGAGGGGGACAGCAAGGAGTTTGCGGGGAGCACAGAGTTTGGCTGCCAAAAGACTGTTGGTCAGCTGCATATCTCTTTATGCCTTGGCTTCCTCACCTGTGAAATGGGGGACCTGCCTAATGGGATTGTGGTGAGGGTTAAATTAGATAATATGTTTTTAGGTACTAGGACCATTTCTGGTACACAGTAAGGGTTTAGTAATTCTAGGTAAAATCTGAATGCTGCGTAGTCCCGTGTAAATCTAATCTCTCTAGTTTAATCTGTAAATGAAAAGACCCAATGGTCTCTAAAATCTTTGTTGATTCTAAGTACCCCCTCCTCCAAGGAGCGCCCATCCCTTTCTTCCCAAGTCCAGGGCCCATCCTGTCTCCCTGTTCCCCGCTTCTATAGCCTGAGCACTGATGGAGTAGAGTCCCTCTGGCAGGGTGGAAACTGCTGCGGGTCCAGGAGGCTCTGGCCTCAGCCTGCTTCCAGGAGCTGTGTTGCCCCTGAGCCTGTTTCCACATTTGTTTGAAGGGAATAGCATTGTCTGCTGCACAGGGTGATGAGAATTCCTCCTAGACGGAAGGCACCTGTAGTTCCTGGCCCCAGCTGGTGACCAGAATGGAGTATCTCTGGTCACTGTCTCTCAGCATGGCGGGCGGGGTGAGGGGGGGGGAAGCTTTCATTCTCCGGCTCTTGAGCCCTGTCTGCCTGGGAACTGTCTTCTGCCTTGGTCCCAGTGGCCTTGTCGCCTCCGGGCAGCACTCATCCATCATGTTGCCTAATGAGTGAGGAGTTGGCTGGGTGAAGAGCCCTGGAGGGGGCCGTGCCTGAGGCCCGCGTAGCCTTTCAGCAATTCTGCCAGTCAGCCTCCGCACGTGAGGTATGACTCTCGCCTTGAGAAACTCATGATGTAGGGTAGAGGCTGAACAGACATTGGTCTGGCCTTCTGACCAAAGCTGGGTTTTGTGTTCCGAGAGTAGTAGGGTGGCTCTCTTCGCTGGAACATACTGAAAATCACAATAATCGTTCACTGTGATTCTTCTGAAGGTCACAGTAGTTCTTGGTCTCAAAGCCAGAGTGTTCTGAGTTATTACAGATCTAGGTTTTTCTGAAAGAGTGAGATCTCTCAGCCAACCAAACAGGACACGTAGGTTTTGGATTGAACTGGTTGCTGAAGTCCTAAGTTCTGAGGAGGCGTGAAGTGGCAAGGATATTGCTGGCAGATGCGGCTTGGGGTTCTGGAGTTGGATGCCTGGGTGCCCGCTCCGGGCCAGGTCACTTACGGCTTTTAAGCTCAGTTTCTATACTTGCAAAGGGATGGAGTAGTGGCGTTTACCTCTGAGGCTTGTTGCGAGACCTCTGTGAAGTTCACTACAAGTAAAGTGCCTGACTGCACCGTGTCTGTTTTAAAGACTCAAATAAATGTCAGCCCTTGTTTTTTACTTAAAACAGGCATATCTATTCACTTTTTAAACTCACTGCTCATATCTGGCAATTCTTTACTCTTTAGAAGTAATCGTAATCGTTTTTTTAAAAAAGATTTATTTATGAGAGAGAGTGTGTGTGAGTACGTTTGAGCGCGGTGGGCAGGGACAGAAGGAGAGAGTCTCAGGCAGCCCCCGCAGTTGGTGGGGAGGCCAATGCTGGGCTCAATCTCATGACCCTGAGATCTCGACCTGAGCGGTCACTTAAGTGACGGAGCCACCCAGGCGCCCAGTAATTGTAATCTTTTCCAAATTCTAAAGTAGGTTTGCAGGAGAAGTCTTTGATGTCTTTGATCTCTGATTGCACCTGTCTTAGTTGAATGCAGAATAACTAAGTGGAGGTGGGCAGTTAAAAATATGAGCATCTTCCGGATCATGTCATCAGCCGCATTATGAGTGAGTGCTGGGATGTAAGGGCAGCACCTGCCTCCGTGTATGTTCTCAGGGCACGGATGTGAGCCTCATGGCGGCTACAGTGGTCAGGAGGCATCTGTGGTTTAGACCTTGAGGTCTGGAAGATGGTTTCCTGGTTTTGCATCCTGGGGCTTCACCACTATCAATTTGTATGACCTTGGGTGAGTCCCTTAACCCAGCTGTTTTCTCATCTGCCAAATGTGGGTAAACTGCATTTTCCTCTAGGGTCACTGAAGGCTGAATGAGATCAGTGAGAAGCAATTTGCAGTGTGGTCATACTCAGCTGGGAGCAGTCGCTACCATGCTCCCATTCCCAGCGGGATGGTGGGACGTCTGGCGCTTGTCTGTGTACTTTGCCTGGTAGCTCACTGGGAGTAGGCATGGCTGGTAAAAATGCACAATGAGGAAAAGTCTGTTTCTCATTGAGCAGTGATTGGATTAGTCACCGATTTAATGCATGATCTCATTTATACACAGAATCTAAGAAAAGTTGAACTCCTAAAAGCAGAGAGTAGAATGGTGGTTGCCAGGGGCTAGGGGTATGAAGGCGATGAGGAGAAGGGGGAGATGTTGTTCAACGGGTACAAAGGTTCAGTTATGCAGGACGAATGAGTCCTGGGCATCAAATATACAGCATGGTGACTTAATAATACCTTATGGCGTACTTGAAATTTGCTAAGAGTGGACCCGAAATCCTCTCAATGCATCCACAACGCTAAGCCTGCAGCGTGATGGATATGTTAATTAGCTTGATTGTGGTAGTCATTTCAATGTATGGTATATTGACAACGTCATGCTGTACACATTAAGTATGTACAGTTTTTATCTGTTAATGATACCTCCATGAAGCTGGGAAAAATGCAGATTTCAGGGCTGCTGCACTATGACCTCTGAAGCGATTCAGAGAGCTTTGTAGAGTTCTCATGTGACAGCTCATCATGATGGGCTGACTTTGGGTTAAGTATGAAGTCTGATCATCCCAATCTGGCCTCTAGGTTTCTTTGCTGTTTGGTAGCACATACTTACGTAAACAAATGTTCTCTGTGTAAACATTTATGAAAGTCAAAATACCAAAACAGATTAAATATAGAACCAGGCTGGATGCCACATCAGTGTTTGCGTGGCAGCAAAAAACATCATCTGTTACATTTAATTATTGTGGTTAGTCTGAGTTTTGTTGGTTTGATCGTGTTGGTAGTTGATTTGTAAATGTCTTTGGGATCTCATACTGGCTTTCTGTTTGCGCATGATTAAAGACTATTTTAATAACTATATGTCAACATTCAGAGTCTGCAAGTATTTTATTTTAAAGAGGCTTCATGGATCCGTTGAGGAGCCCAGACTAGGTCGTTCTGTGTGTACAGAGAGGAATCCTGTGCTCAGCACACGTTTCTCCATCTAAAGTTGCACTTTTACCCTCCTGGTTCCTATGAGTGTTTGGTGGTTGGATCATTCTGGCTACACGGAGGAGCTTCTTTTGATTTTCGTGTGCTTTTAGCAGAAAGGGAGAGAATTTCTCTTTTTCATTGCTCGCTAGTTTCTGTCTTCCACCTTCTGTTCATCAGATGTAGCCACTCGCAAGTTCTTATTTTTTTTCCCCTTTAAATTAGGCACACCATTGTTCTATCTTCCCGTTGTTTCTTTTTCATTTTTATATTACGAAGTGTACTGTTGGCATGTTCTCAGCCCCTCAGGGATAATATCTGAGCTATCTGAGCTTTCTCCAGGCTTGCTTTCTCTGGGAGCTCTGGGCTCTTCACAGATCACACCATTAGTCCTCACAGTGGCTCCTGGAGGTAAGTAGGATCAGACAGAGCATCTGGGTGTGGGAATGGGAGGGCTGGAGGGGGAGTGTCTGAGGAAAGCAGTGGGTTATTCCTTTTATGTTAGCATTTCTGCTTTAGGCAGACTTCAGCAAGTGCACCTATTTTCATTTTTTTCTTCAAAGCATTTGCAAGTGATACCAGTCATTAACTTCATTGCCACAGAATGAAGTAAAAGGGATACTAATGTAGCTGTTGAGAAATAAGAACCTTCACTCAAATCTTTTTGGGATCATTAAGAAAGCAGTTTTAACTGTTGGTTCTGGTGTGATTTTTGCCTAGGACTTGGAGTGCCTTTAAATTGCTCTAATTTCTGAAACTTAGTGATCAAAAGAAACCCCTTGAATAACGAAGTTGTCTAGAGTCTCTTCAGTTTAGCTGTCTGAAGGTGCAAGATTAATATTCCTAAAGCTCAGCTCTGATCATTTCAGAATTTTGTTTTGTTTCTTTTTAAACATGAGCTTTGAAGTCAAAAGGCCTGGCTTCATTTTATGGGCCAGTTATATAATCTGTCTGATTCTTACTTCCTCCTCTCTAGTGGAAATAATAATCCTCACTTCAAAGGGTGGTTGTTACAATTAAGTGAGATCATGTGTGGGATGCTAAGCACAGTAGGTGTCAATAAAACTAAAAATAAAAAAGTCAGAAGCTGAAAACTTGTAAGGACCTCTGTCTCTACCTATAAAATCCAGAATTTTAATTTTTTGTAAAATTGTGAGTAGACTCCACACCCAGCATGGCGCTTGAACTCACGATCCTGAGATCAAGAGTTGCAGGCTTTTACTGACTGAGCCAGCCAGATACTCCCATATCCAGATTCTTGGATACCTCCTTCTAGACGCTCCATGGTCTGGGCTAAAATAACCTAGTAACTGAGGTGTTCCTTTCCAGACAAATAGACAACTTAACTCTGTCTTTTCCATAAAATCAGTGGTTTTCAAGTGTTTTGACCAAGACCCTCAGTATGACATACGTTTTACTTTATTTTTTAAAGATTTTAATTATTTATCAGAGAGAGAGCATAAGCAGGGGGAGAGGCAGGCTGGGGGAGAAGCAGGCTCTCCGCTGAGCAGGGAGGCTGATGCAGGGCTGGGTCCCAGGACTCTTGATATCGTGATCTGAGCGGAAGGCTGACACTTAACCAACTGAGCCACCTCGGCACTGGGACATATATTTTACATACGAGATGAGTTTCATGAAGCAGTCCTTCATCATACCTCATCAAATACATTCTCTTCTGTTTCACTGAAGAAGGAAATTCTGGTTTTGATCCATTAAACTGCTATCAGCAGGTTTTCAGATCTGGTTGAAAGACACGAATCTAGAAAGGCTCTTCCCCTCAATTTCTTGAAATTCTACCCTTCCCTCGAGACCCATACCCTCCTGTGAAATCTTCCCTCATCTTGGCATCCTGTGACCTTCTCTGAACTAAGCATTTTTCTCAGTCTCATTGATGGCATTTACTGCAAATTGGCTTTTATGTTAACTATTGATTTATAACTTATTTCTGTGACTAGATGGCAAGTGCCATTGGGCTTGGTCCTGTGGTCATTTATCAGCCTGTGCAGGTGGGGGAGGGGGTCGTTCCCCCCTTCCCCCTACTGAAGCCCTCTGAGGGGTTTGTTAAGAAATCATGTAGTGTCTTGGCTGCTTCACTACCCCTTACACTGACCTTTGAAAGTCATAAAATCAGCACGTGTGGAGGGCTGTTGTGGGGGGGTGGGGAGCTTCTTGCCATGACTGCTGCCTAGATTGGCCATTTCATCCGTTGGGCTGTCTCAGATTCCTTGTGTATGTGGGAAAGAGTGCTATCAGGTTGGGGTTGTGATTCCAGCTTCTAAATAGAGAGTCCCCATTTCCCTTTTCCTGACGTGACTGGATCTCAGAGCCTTCTTTCAGCTCCAGTGGTATGTGAGCCAAGATGAGCAACCGCCGCCTTCCTACCGAAGCGCAGCCTGGATCTGGAACCCTTGAGCCTTTGTGCCGTGGAACCCAGGATGATTTTAGCCCAGGAGACCTCGATTTTATCCTACCAGACAGTTGGAGATGGGCTTTCGTGTGTGTTTGCTGCTCTGTAGACCCTGTGTGTGAGGGGAATCGTATACGGTATTGCTCATGCAGAGCCTTTCTTCTGCAAGGAAAAAAAAATACTACATAGGCCAAGAGAGAATGTTGGTATCTTAACTAAACCTCCTCTCTCACACCTGGAGCCCAGGTGTGATGGAATTTAGAGACATGCAGGACCCATTTTATGTTTACACAAATTATTTACCCAAAAGTCGATCTCTTTAAAGGAACAGATTCAATTTAAGAAAGTTATTTCTTTCTCTTTTAAATCTTATTTTGGAAGCTTGACTGAAATAGTAAAGATACCAAAGAACTATCTTTGCAGTAATGTAAATGAACAAACCTAGACACAGCAACGTCAGTCTTGGGACAATACATGGATAAAATACATTCCAGACTTAAAAACAAATTACTCATCACTGCTTGCTTCATTAGACGTTAAGGAAACACACTGATGACGGCATAATAAAATCCACTTAAAGTTACTGATGCACGGTCTTTATAATGACTTTCTTTTTAAAGAGACTGATGGACCTTTGGGTTTCTATAGAAAATCTGTTCATGCATAGGCAATTTTTTTCTCTTTTGAGTATCAAACACTTCTGGGGACTTATGAAGTGAGTTCAGCTTAATTCGGTGCTCAGAGAATTTGCAGACATGCTTTCTTATTTAGGCTCTCTCCCATCCAGTCTGCTATTTCGCAGAGCTCAAATGTGTGTCCAAGGAAGCAGGATTTGTCTTAAAGGAGATTCGGAGAAAAACTTCCTTCAATATTTAAAGTGCTTGACAGAGTCATGTTCGCGTGGAAGTCCGTTCTGAGAGGAGGAAGTTAAAATCAGGTGGCTGATTTTGTGTCGCTGGCTGAACGCCCATCTGATAGGATTGGCTTGGAGCACTAATTAATCACCCAGGGTCTCCTCATTCACTAATCACATGGCATGAAACTTCCCTGCTGGCTGAGGCTCAAGGGCAAACCGTGGGCTTCCAGCCAGCTGATTTTCCATAAGCATTATGGTACCGCTATGTTAATATATATGCTGTCAGTGGTTTACTTTCCTGTGGTAACCCTTTCCGGTGAAATATATGGAGAATGAAAAGAAGTTCCTTGCAAAGTTGGGTGGGGGAAGGGTGATTTAGAATCCTTTTCATAATCTTTCTTCCCATACTTTTTGGTTCTGATAAAAATCTGTGGGATGAATTGAATAATGCACAGATGATGTGGTAATTACCTTTTGTTGTCTGAAGAGCAAGCCTATAGGATGCATAAAGACTTTTTCCTGACATTTGTAATTGCAGTAATAGTGCGTTTATTGAGCGCATGCTGTGTACAAAACACAGGACTTAATGCGTTAGTTCTCACGTCCCTCCTGTGCCGATGCTCTTACTGCCTTCATTTACAGGTAAGAAAATTGAGAGCCTGTTAGCCTGTCTCGGGTCACATCTGATAATCGCTGCAGCCCAGAGTGGAACTGTGGTTTGTGGTCACAGGCCGTGTTCCTTTGACTGTATTTCAGTGCCTTTATACTCTCCTTTTAGCTTGATATCAGTGGCCCTGGTCTTTAAATAAAGATACCATTCCTGTTCCTGTACTGGATTTTTAACACACATCTGAATTAACATTTTAAAAGCACGTTGATCTTTAGGATGTTGTTTTATGCCTTCAGATCATTTTAATATGCACCTTTGTTAGGAGAACAGAAAGTGGTGGGGATCTTCAAACCGGAGGAGATAGGCGCAGCTTATTCATAAATCACTCACGCTGTTGTTCATCTTGAGACACTTCCAGACAATTGTAATAGAAGAGGAAAATTCCAGAGAGCACATACATGGGTCACTTCCAAGGCAGTGCCTGTCGAGAACCTGCCTTCCATCCTGAAGCTGTGAATGGTTTGGCTGCCGCCTGTCTTCTATGTAAATTAATTTCCAAGAGTTTGTGTAATAAACTCTTACATAAAAGAGTGATTTGTCAAAACCCATTTCCCTTGTTAAAAATACCTAACTAGGGAGAACAGGTTGATATTTAGGGGTTTATATGGGTCCTGTGTTAAGCCAATACTTTTCTTCTTAGTATGCAGTGCTGATGTTCTCTGTTGAAAAGAACCCATTCCGTTTCTTTTTATAGTGTCATGAAAAGTTGGAAAGAGGAAAAACTGAGCTGAACATACAGAATAAATAACTAAATGGTGCCTTCAGTCTGCCCTTTTGTTTTCAGGCATTCCTCCTCCCCATCCTTTGTGAGCCATTGAGCCAGTAAGACTGATCAAAGATGCCTCTGGGTATAGAACATTTATATGTGGAGGTTTATTTGTCATCCACAACAAAGGACTAATTGCCTCTAGGCCTTCTTTCACATGATAATCAATGGATTTGGATCTCCTGTGTGTGCTCCGTGTATCCCGCATCCGTCTCTCAAGATGTTTTAGGTTTTGATTGAATATAAAGCATCAAAAAGATGACACTAACCCAGTAAAAATATTAAGGGTATTTTAAGCACGAGTGTGGAGATGTAAAAATGTTCTTGCTCGATTTGGTCAGAATTGCGACTTCTCTGATAGCTATTCAGAAGGCCACATGACATTTCTAGGATGAAGCATGTTTCTCAAATTTTAGCATTTCAAAAGGCCCACTGGGAGAAAATTCAGTTTTCATTTTAACATGAACTTGAGGTCCTCAAAGATTATTTCTTAGATGCCTATGTTACA
This sequence comes from Mustela nigripes, assembly GCF_022355385.1. Taxonomy (NCBI): domain Eukaryota; kingdom Metazoa; phylum Chordata; class Mammalia; order Carnivora; family Mustelidae; genus Mustela; species Mustela nigripes. The sequence continues at coordinate 162,082,649 of NC_081557.1, read as the reverse complement.
AATGTTATCAATAAGATTTTAAGGAAACATTCTGAATTCTAACGAGGAGTCTCTGAATATAGTACAGTACTCTGAATATAGTCTCTTCTAGTGACTTTGCCTAAATGGGGGGGGGGAGAGAGAGAGAGAGTGTGTGTGTGTGTGTGTGCACGCGCGTGCATGCGCTCGTGCTTCCGCACACCCTGGGGACAGACAGGTTAGGCATTATTATTCTGCTCATTCTATATAATGTCATAAGAACTGCAGTCACGTTCTCCTGGTGTACTTTAACAAGTATTTCCAACTAAGATTCAGTATTAACCAAAATTTACCTGAAATATGCAGTTATTTCTTAGGAGTGCAATAATTATAGTCAAATCGGAATACTTAAATAAAAGAATTCTGCATTGACTAAAGACATCTGTTTAGTAACAGTCACTTTTCCTCCAGAAAATGAATAGACGTCATTATATTTCTTAGAAAAGAATGTGGATTATATTGGCAAGACAGAAGAAAATACAAAATTTTAAAAACCTATAGATAACGTGGACACAGAGTATTTTGCATTAAGTAAGTAGGAGGAGAAAAATAGTATCCCCACCTCTGCCTTCTCGGAGCTGATTTCCAGTAAGGTAGAGCAGAGCGAGACGTGGGTGCTAGAGACCAGTCTGTTGGGTGAGAGGGAAACACCAGCTGCTCTTCTGTAAAACAAGAACACTGTGAGAGGTCTGAGATTTTGCCCTACCTGCCCTACCTGCCAGCTAACATGTTACCTTGCCCCACTGTCATGGCTGCTGACAGAGGCACTAGACTCCAGAGTCCAAGACCTAGGACTTTATCAATCACACCTTACTCGTAGCCAGAGTAGCAGTATTTTTCATACTCTTTTCCTGAGCTCCAGTTTCCAGAGGGTGATGCGGAGAAGGCCAGTTGATCACTCTGTATAAAACAAGCCGTGTTACAGGTCCCTGAATTTAGGGAACCCAAAACTTTTATACTTGGCAGTAAGCCTGCCTGATCCTTTGCAGGATCTCTGTAAGGAAACATGGTCTGTCTTCCCAGGCTGTCTGCTATACACATTTCCTCGAAGGCAGTCTGAAACAAACGACTCACTTGTAATTACAATCAATTCCTCCCCCATAAGAAGAGCAAAAACTTGAGGAAATGAGCTCCTAACACAAAATACTCTGGTATTTTCCATGAACGATTAGTGTGCATGGATTCTTAAGGGCTGTGTGTGGGCCACATGACATGGCCAGAGGCTACAGTGTGCGACTCACCCCGTTGTTTTAACAGATGGATAAGATGTGATACTTTAATCACATCAACTATGTACATAGCCTAGCCTTTTCAAAATGTCTTCCTTTGTATTGGATCACCACAGTCCTGGGGAGCTGGGACAGGGAGTAGTCTTCTCCCTTTATGCTCCAGGAAACTGTTGTTCCGTTACTTGGCCAGATTCACCCAGCTAGTTATCATCCTGGTTGGCACTCCCGACACCCAGTCTGTTGGTCTTGAAGCACATTGCATAACTGTTTCCCTTTGGACTCCTATGCAAGGTGAAGGATGTTACCGGCCACTATAGAGGTGACCCCAGACCAGTCCCAATTTCCTTTTTTGGTCGGTGCCGTACCTCCCAGCCAATCTTGGGGTCTTGCCCAGCCACAGCAGGCACTGGGATTGTCTGGCGATGGTGCCAGTGGTGTTCAGAATCAGGAAACTAGTTTGAAAGAAGGGAAGTTACTTTCTGTAATGTTTTCTTGTTGTTCTAAGTTTCATTTTCCATTTGAATGAACATGAGCAGTCTCTGCTGTTTCGGCCCCTTTCTCTGCCAGACTTCACATATAAGTAGAGGTGATGGATTTTCCTTCTTTGGGCTTTGGTGACACCTCTGTTTTGTAATTCTCACCACCCCTCTGTCTCCTCCTTTGCAGTCTCTCCTTCAAGTTCCCTTCTGTGTACTGCCCCACAAATCTCAGTGTTCTCTAGGACAATGGTTGGCTGTCTTCTGCACAAAGTCTTTATGTGGCCTCAGCAATAACCACAAGAACATTTAGCGAGCATGTTTTGTGTGCTAGGCACTGTGCACAGCTCCTTGGGTGTGTATCTCATTCTGTCCTACAGATGGATACTGTGATTCTCTGGATTTTATTGAGGAAGAAACAGAGAACCGAGAGGTTCGTTGTCCAAATCTAACCTAAGTTTGCCTCGGGAGCGACCTTGCTGACCAGCCTCTCGGTCCTCACGTGTCTGTGCCTGGACATTTTCACTTGAGTGCTTGAAAGTGAGCTCTGACATTGGTCTTGCTCCCTTACCAGTATTCCTGACTCCAGGCTTGATGCTGCAGCCTGCCCAGTTGCTTAAAGTTAAGAACCTGGACGTTTTCTTAGATTCTTTTCTCTTCCCTGCCTCCCGCAAACAGTTCCCTAATGCATTTGACAGACATTTAAGATTTGCTGTGAAGCACACATTGTGCTAAGTTTGGGGGAGTTGTAGAATGAACTAAACAGATTAAACTCCTTGCTCCCATGGGGCTTGTTTTCATGGAAATGAGTATCTCCCTTTTCTAGATCTGGACATTGAACATTAGGGAGGGTAAGTGACTTGCCCAGGGTCACATGTTTAGGTTTCAAACCCAGGCATTCTGATTCAAGGAACCACATGGTCTTAACCTTAGCTTGCTGTCACACAATGTCCCATAGGGTCTTCCCCTTAATCTCTTCTGTCTTCATCTTCTTGCCACTGCCACTGCCTTTGGGGCTGGTGTCCTCATTACTAAGATTACTGCAGTAACCTCCCAACTTGAGTCACTCACTGCCTGCAGTCTTACCTCCCTTTGGTTCATTCTCCATGCTGTACTGGAATGATTTTTCTAAAAAGAAGTCTGATCCTGTCACCGTTTTCGCTAAAACACTTGGTTGGCTTCACCTAGCTTGGTGGTGCCTTGGTTTCCCCAAGACACAAATACCTGCAGGGACTAGGCCCCTGCTTAGCAACCTCCAGCCCAGAGGTTCTCAGACTTCACCAGGTATCACCATTACCTGGAGGTCTTGCTAGAACGGGCTTGCTGGGCTGTACCGCCAGAGTTCCTGGTGCAGTAGGTCTGAGGCCACCCGAGAATTGCATTTCTAGCACGTTCCTGGGTGATGCCACACGTGGAGGAGCCCTGCTTGCCAGGGCTTGGGCTGATGATCTCTGCTTCAGCTCCAGAAGCACTTGCCCACTCTGAGGGACATGCTCTTTCAGGCTCCAGACCGTCTGCTGGATGGAGGTGCTCTTCCTGTCTCCTTTCCTCTAGAACACGGTTCAGATGTCCCTTCCTAGGAAGCTTCCTCTGACCCCCGGGGATCCCCTGGCTGTCCCTGTGTTTCTGTGGCAACTTGTGTCTGGGAAGGCTCCACTCCCTGAGCCTACTGTGGTTTCCCTTGTTTGTTTCCTACCCACTCCGCCTCCCCCGCCAGTTACCTCCTTGGGAAAGGAGATCGTCAGTTAGATTTTTCACCTTTCTATCCCCCGCCCCTAGCAGAGTGCCCAGTGCCTATTGGAGAGACTTAGCAAATGAACTGAATCATGTAATCCTACTTGTGCTTTAAAAAAGAGTAATCCTGTTTCAAGTTTCATTTGCCTTAACCTTTAAATCTTGCCCGAGATGTTTTCTAAAACCTGAAGATGTCTCAGCACTACACGGTGCACATCTGAGCGTCTTAGACGTTGGAGGTGCCCATTAGCTGGAGCCGCCCAGCTTGGCTCTTTTCATACAACAGCAGAAGCTCATTCCCACCAAGGCTGATGTTTGCCTATAGATAATGTAACTTCTCATGTAACTTCTCATGCCTGTCGTTTGAAATACTTGAGATATCACTCCATCCTCCTCAACCCTTAGAACCTGTGTCTGGTCTGTTCTTAGCCTTGGCTTGATCTAATCAGGGGGTTACAGATGGAAGAGCCCAGGCAGTGTAAGCCTGGCTTTTCCCGAGACGAAGATTAGTGGGCTGTAATTTGCAGCCTCCCTCTCTGCATCCAGACTTGCATCGCTTAATCCCTCACGTTCCTTTCTCTGTGCCTGCATTGCCTGCGGAATTTCCAAGAAGAGTATAGGTTTTATTGCCCGCAGAGCCCTCCCCTTTTCTCCCCCTTTCCAGCTCACGTTACTAGTTCTTGCCAGGAAGTGAAGTTCCAATCTTGGACAAAGGAGTTTCCAAGCAAGATTGCACCTGGGCTGTAGACATGTCTTCAAGGGGGCGCTTTGGCCTTCTCTTGGTGTGGTACAAGGTCAGAGACAGAGAGCCCTTGTGCTCTTTCTGGGAAAACGGGAGGTGAGAACACAGGAACCATGCAAAAGGCTCCTCCCTGCTCCCTTTTCCCTTTCCTCCAGGCTCTTGCTTTGGGAACCATTTCTTGGGCTCTGACTGTCCTGCTTCCAGAATTCAACAAGCAAGCAGAGGGCAGCTCACTCTTTTCTTTCATGAAGTCATGCGGCTGAATGATGTGTTCCTTCTTCTACCAGGTGACCACAGCTTTACTAAGTAGTTCAGAACCACTAGAGATCCTAGTCGATTATTTGGAAAGGAGCACCTGCCACCTTCTGCCACGTCTTCATCAGTCCCCAGAGCACCATCGCGCTTGCGTCTGTTCTACACGCTTTACTGTTAACAGGAACTAAGCCCGAAGGAAATTAATACGGTCTCTTATTTATTATCTTAGGACTCTCTTGGTTGTCAGTAACAGAAAGCCCCGAAAGTAGCTTCAGCTAAGATGGGAGGGGGGAGGTGTATCCCAAGCACCCAGGGCACTGCTTCGAACCCAGGATCGGAAAGTGTAGCCTTGGATCCTGGGGATAAGGAGCAGAGAGTGGTCAGGATTGGAAGTTGCTCTTGGCATGCCTCCTACTTTCTCCATCTGGTGCTTTCTCCACTGCACACTGGTCTGTTCTAGCATCAGGGAGACCGGGGCTGGCAAAAATCACTGTGTCCAGTACCTGATTTATGGGGAAGAGAGACTCTTGTCTCAGCCTAGTATTTGCTGGAACAACTCTTCCTGAGACACATGTCCCACCTTGTCAACTCATCAGTCTAGAGAGGGGGGTGGGGAGTGGCTCTCCTTCACAAGCAGGGATGCAGGGGCCCATCCTTGTGGGTGGGTGGGGGGGCGGTTTTCAAAAAGGAAGGGTATAGATTGAGAAGCTACCCCAACCTCAATTTGGTTATAATTTATATCCCACGTTCTTGTAGAAGAATTCTCTTTTTATAAGAGGGCACAATGAAACCAAAACACATTTACAAAGGAGATAACACAAAAACAAGGAGGGCTGAAGTTAGGGAGAGGGACGATGCATCAGGAAGCCCCAGTGGGAAGAAACTTACTTTAACGTGGGATTTCAAAATTAGTAGGTATTTAAAATCTGGGTCTGTGCATACCCCAAATTCCCGAGTCAGATTGCTAAGATAAATAGAAAAGATCTTAAATTAAACATGATCTCAGTATTCTGACTAGAGTTTATTAGTTTCTTTTAAACGCACAGGCATGCCTGTATACACTGTTCTGGGAGGGATGCCCCAACCGATATCAGGGGAAGAGATGATTAATCGGAGGGCAGTGCTTCCGCCCCCTTGACTGGCCCAGGTGCTCTGGGTCACACAGCCCAAGTCACTTCTGCAGTCTGAGCCCAGATTGTGTCACCCCTTCACGATCCCCCCCAGGTGGGTGAATGTCAGCAAGGGTCCAAGTGGCAGGGGGTACAGAAGTGCAGAAGAGGGAGGCTTCGGATCACTGTGAACGAGGAGGTTTTCTCCTACTTAGAGGAGGCAGGCAGAGAACCGCGTGAGAAAGGGGAGGGCGCTAATACGCACAGAGTCCTGACTCATCGGGGGCGTCACAGGCTCCTGGCTTGCCACCCAGTCCCACACGATCACATGGACCCCGGCGGTCATTTGGTGCGTTTCCTTAGGTGGCCTTGTTGTCTCTAGGGGGCTCTAGGAAGTCAGGAACCCTTCCAGTGCTGCTTTACCTCCCAGAAGAGATCCCAGTCATCACTGGGGCTTCAGAGCCCCACCCCATCTGACTCCTGTTGCGTCTGCCATGGGGCCCTGCCGGGCTGCTTCTTTGCAACATCCCCCACCCCCCGCCCCGTATCTACCAGGCCACTGTCCATCTTCGTGTTTTTTCCTTATGCCTAGCTTGCTTCATGGAGGTTTGCCTTGGCTGCTGCATTTTAATATTGCAGCCGCTCCATCCACCTTGAGGCACATTCAGTCCCTTTGTGCTGCTCTCCCTTCCCCACCGTGGGTCTTACCTTTTCAAATTCTGTATAATCTACTCATTTCTGTTTGTAATCGCCTTTCCCTCCCAGTCCAGCCCAGCTAGAAGGTCAGCCCCATAAGAGCAGGCACTTTGGTCTGTTTTATTTCCTGATTTATCCCAACTCCCCCGAGCGCTGCCTGGCTCATAGGAGAGGCTCAGATACGTGTTAATGAACGAGGAGCCTTTCCCGAGATCACACAGGCTCCGAGCCCTGGCAGCGGGGCTCCGTGGGCGGTGTGTGTTCAGGTGTTCAGACTACATGGAGACTGTGGGAGCCGAGTGACGTGGGAGAGGGTGACCCCGCCTCAGATGGGGAATGTCCTGTTTACAGGTTTGAGCTTTATCGGTCATGCCATCTTGTCATGAGGATTCCGGACAGTTTGAGTGCACCAGCTGGGACACAGGGACCCAGTGGCAAAATGGGGATTGACTTTCTGGGTATTGAATTTTCTGCCAGCACAGGCTGACTCCTCTGACAAAGCAGGAATTATGCCCAGAGGCTTTTTATTCCTAATATCAGCCCTTGCCCTAGAAAGACATGTCTTTCTAGGGCATAAATATTTGGCACACTTGTGTGGACTATTCGTAACCCCCACCCACCCCCCACCCCGCCTGACCCCCCACCTCATCCCTCTGAGAAATGAAGTGTTGATCACAAAAGTGTCAGCAAATATCTAGTGAAAAATAATACCTGTGTTGTAGTTTAAGGAAAATACTTTTTTTTTTCCTCTAAAGATACTCTTTCCTTTCTTCTGTGTCAAATGTTTTCAATGAATCTCTCCTGTTTATTCAGGCAGAGCATAGAGGTTTTTTTTTAAAAAAAACTTGATCAGAATGTCAAAGTAAGAAGAGTTCCTTCCATTGTTATTTTGGATAATATTTCTGAGGCTCTAATTTAGCTGAACAGATTGACCTGATCTTGATTTTCCTCTGTCATGTTTACCTTGCTGCATTGTTATTTTGAGTCTGTTCACGGGATGCTGGGCAGATGCCATTGACGTAATTGTTGTTTTTTTTAAGCAAAGAGGATTGAAAATGTCTATTTCAGAGTTGCCTGTGACCTTTAATGTACACCTGTACATAACTGCTTCCTTTTACGAATAAAAGTGGGGAGAGGTAGATGTGCGTATAGACTTTAAATAACTTATTTTTTAAAGTATACAAGCTGAAATATGCTCCTTTAAAAGAGAATTCAGATAGCAGGCAAAATACTGTAAAAGAAAGCTGTCCTCCAGAAATGCCACTAGATCTTAGGCTAGTTAAGAAATTGGCATCTGAGATTTATTTCTGTCAGGACATAAGATGGATATTGAAGGGCTGCTGTCTCCGTGTGGAAGACACCAGTAATAGGAATTAACCCTAACACCTCCCTCTCTCTCCTTCACCCTTGCCCCCCCTTCACCATATCAAGCCATTACTGAAAATATCAGTTTTACTTCCAAATAGGCTCAATTCCATCTTTTTCTTCACATTTCCATCCTGGATACAGTCAGGTATTGTCTGGGTGATTAAAGCTGCCTCCCTCCAGTCCCTGTGTGTTCATTTTGGACTCTCTCTCATCTTTTCTGCAGCCCAAATCTGATAAAGGCCTGTGTCCTTGCCTGATCACAGTCCACTACACACAGATGGCATTTAGAAGGCTTCCTGTCACTCTTAGCATAATGACTGAACTCCTTAATGTGCCTTATGGGGCCCTGCGTGACATGGTCCGCTGTACTCATGTCACTAATGACAGACCTCCCACTTTCCCCCCATTCTTCACACACCAGTCACACCAATCACCTTTTAGACCTTTTTACTTGCTATGTTCCTCTCACCACGGGGCCTTTGCACATTCTCTTCTGACTTTCTGAAATACTCTTCATGTATTCATGCCAAGTCACATTCTCATCTTTCAGACCCCAATTCCTACCTCCCTGACATAGGGAAACCCTCCTGGACTGCGCTCTGGGTCAGGTCTTCCTCTTTTGTCTGTATTGACCTTAGTTTCTTCTCTGTAATAGCTCCATCCAGAGCAGTTTTGTCTTTTATGCTTTATTTGCTTAAAATCTCTCTCTCACTGGACTGTATGCTCACTGGAGACAAGGATTGTACCTGTATTTATCACAAGAGAAAAGTAGAACCTAGCACGAAGTAAGAAGTCAAAATATGCACAGTGGTATGTGGATGGATGAGTGACTTCTTAAGTCATCAATTGTACTAGTTCGAATGGACACTGTTCTACTTCCAAGGTGTTGGAGGCTCCGCTTGGACTGAAGCAACAGATAGAGAAAGAGATCTTCTGTTCACAGTCCCCAAAATGGGGCAGATGTATCCCTCTTGGCAGAGATGCCCAGTTGCCCTGCTCACATCCTGGGACCATTTTCCTCTCTAGCTTTTCCTGAGTGTCCGCTCTGCTGGCTTTTGTTCTGTTGCACCGAGCAGGCTTCCGGCAGCGTGCCCCTCTGTGTCCGCTTAGGGCTATTCTCCATTCCAGTCCATTCTCCATTCCAGTTAGGAATACAGCCCTTTGCCTTGAGTGCCTGGAAACTAAAGGGGTGATTTTGAGGCTTAAGACAAGAGTCTTAGGAAAGTACTAAAACAGTTTCGAGCTTGACTGAGGACTCCGATCTCCTGAGCAACACAACTTCAAGTTTCTGAGATAAAGTTTCCTTACCTATAAAATGGGGATAATAATTAACTTTAGTAATATATTCTATTTTATTTGAAATAGCCAAAGTTTGCAGTTTCAACATATGATCAGTAATAAAATAACTACTGAGGATTTTCCATTCTTTTAGTTTAAATTAAGTCTTTAAAATCCAATGTAGGACACCTGTGTGGCTCAGATGGTTAAGCGTCAGCCTTCGGCTCAGGTCATGATTCCAGGGTCCTGGGATCAAGTCCCGCATCAGGCTCCCTGCTCAGCGGGGAGCCTGCTTCTCCCTCTGCCTCTCTCTCTCTCTCTCTGTCTCTCATGAATAAATAAATAAAATCTTTTAAAAATATAAAATAAAATCCAGTGTGTGTCTTACACTTATTAGCACATTTCAGTGTGCACTGGCCATGCTTGGAATGCTCAGTAGCTAGCAGCTCCTGTATTAGGCAGGAATTAGTGAATTTGTATAAAACACAGTGCCTAGTTCCTACTTAGCACTGAACAGATGTTGGCAAAATTATTGTTACTCATTTAAAACATCAAAAATTGGGTGGTCAGATATTAGTATTGCATGTTTGCATATACTGCCACATGGGGAGAGGCCTCAGATCTGCTGTGGTTTTTTACACACACACACACACACACACACACCCCTTTTCAAAGGAATGAAGAGTTGACTTTTTAAGTGTTCTTCCCCGTTGCCTGGAAGTTGGCCTCAAGGTATCAGAATGAGGTCAGTTTGGTGGTTTACGGTCAACTTTTCTTCTAGAGGTGGGAAAGGGAAAACTCAGTGAGCCTCCAGTGCTGCGTGCCTGTCTCTGTTTTTTGGCTCTTTTCTGTTTAATTACTTGAAGCTGGAACAACTCAATTTTAAAACAAAACATATGGGCTGAGAGTAATTGGGAGGACATTTGCTAGTGATGTAGCAGCAAAGGTATGCAGTTGAGGCCCCAGCCCCGGGCCGCTTGGGCCGCTTGCTTAGGTATCGAGTGCTTTCCTTCACTTCACTGTGTTTCGTCTTCAAATTCTTAAACCGTGTTTGGAGAGTCACAGTTAAAGCAGGAAGTCTTAGAGCAATTTGTAGAGGAAATTGTTCGAATCAGAATTCTTGAAATTCTGATTCTTTCTCCCTCTCCTCTTGGTGGAAAATCACTGGTTTCCAGTCTGTTTATATGATTTGTGAAGGAAAAGGGGTTTTCCAAGTGCCCAGAAGAGAGGAGAGCTTCATACAAAGAGGACAAAGTTGGCTCACCATTGAATTTCTCTGTTCTTCTGGGTTACTCTGTGTCTGACCTGCACAGGGGATTTCTGTTCTACAGCCAGTCCTTGTGTGAAAGCAAGGTTCTCATTGTCTTACCTCTTCAAGTCCACTTTGCCTTCTGGGGGGAGGAATATATTATGTCCTCATCCTATCATGTATAATTCTAATCTAAATGCCTCTACTTTCTACCCCATGGGGGCAAATGGGAAATTTTTGGGACTGGTAAGAATGCGTAGTTTGATGTCCGTCTCCTCTTGGTTCCCATCTCTGCTGCATCATTCAGTAGTGGTTGAAACCCTGTATGCTTCATTCTTCCCTTTCTTAAAATGGGGTTAATGACAGTGTCTGTTCCACAATAAAATTGTGGTAAAGCTTAAAAGAGTGCAGACAAAGCACTAATGGGCACAGTGCCTGTCCAGTAATAAGAAATAAATGTTAGTGATTAGACAGGAGCCTTCTGTGGGAACCTGTCCCCCCGGGAGGAACTGAGCTGACTGAGGTTGACGGTGTTGGAGGACTGCATCAGGGAAGGTGGTTGACTGGTGTCTGTGAAGAGCTTCTGTTTAGAGAAGGCGAGGCTTTTCACTGGGATGAGTTTCACATCAGTAGGTGTGAAGTCAAGCACTCTGTGATTTCGAGGTCTGATGGGTTGCTGTGTCTGCCCTTCTGGCTTGTTACCATATTGAGCCTAGGACCTCTACATATGAAAGTAACACGCTGAATTGCTCTGCTTTTGTACTAGAGTCCCAAGTATCTTGGAGTCATTTGGGGGACTGGTGTATTTGTTGTTTTCCATCAGAAACATAAAGGGACACTTTGACCGGGGCTGTAGAGGGGCCAGCCATAGTTTTCTGTCGGGACATTCACAATGACTCTTTCTAAACCCTTTCCAAACCTCTCAGAGCAAGAGCAGGAAGAAAGGGGTCTTCTGTTTTTGTCAAATCAAGGGTGTGCTGTAGCTTCTGCATCTAGGGGTTCCCAAGGTGTTGGATGTCGTTCATTACAGAGTCTGATAATTGGCAGGAGATTTGGGAAATTGTGCCTCTAAAAACACAACCAGATTTTCAAGGCAGTCAGCCTTCTTCTTTTTGTTTTGTTTTGTTTTGTTTTGTTTTGTTTTGTTTTCCCCAGTCCCTCCTTTCCCCTCTGCTCTTGGTGTTTCCCCCACCAGCCTCCCTCGGATTGATGAGCTGATGCCCACGTGTCAGCTCCCCCTGCTGCGAATGAAGACCTCGCCAGGTGGACAGCTCTCAGATTTCCCCAGAACGGCAAAGAAGAACCACTCGCACGCCCGTCTTCTCTGTGCGGCCCTCTCAGTGCACAGCTTCCCTGACATTTAACTTAATCAAGATGTTAGTAAAATAAACAGGGTGCGCTGCTGCCGTCAGATTGAAACTGCTCGTTAACCTGCGCCTCTCCTTTCACTTCAGTGTTTGGGAAGGAAATTCCGAGTTGCTCTTGGTAATGAGGATGAGGAATAAGATGTGTCTTTGCTCATGGCCAATTACACCCGGTCCTGACCACTGGGCTCTCAGGGGGTGGACAGCCCTGTGCAATGTGTCATCAAAGATGGGACACCCTGATTACAAGACCTGCTATTATTTTAGGTAAAGTCAAGGGGAAAAGACTGAGATACCATCGATTGTAAGACCTGTCCTGATTTCAGACATGTTAAAACGTGTACAGAAATGTGTATCCCTGAGCAGATAGAATACAGTGACAACTAAGTACAGTAGGGAGTCTCCCCCCCCCCCCCCCCCCCCGCTGGGTACTGCTTGCTTGCTCCCCCGCCCCCAAGCACAGCTCAGGGGCAGCACTGTGGGGTTGTGGTTGGGGAGAGGAGACAGCTCTGTGCTGGGTGCCCCTTTATCTCACTGCAGTGTTCGTGTGCTCCCGGGTATACACGAAGTTACGGCATGGAGGTGAGACCAGGCGGAGCTGTAGAAGCCCTTCTCAAGGATGATAGAAGTCTAAATTTAAGTTTCTGAAAAATGGAAGAATGCAGGACTTTTCTTTGGGTCACGTTGGACTTTGTAAGATTCATGTTACCTTTGGAAGAAGTTGTGTAAAGAGTGTGGTGCTCTGCCTGCCTTCTTCCTGGCCCATTCCCAGCGGCATGATGGTGTAGAGAGGATCACCGGCTTTTTTCTGTTCGTGTCCCTCATACTCCATTTCTAGTGAACTCCGGGCTTGGATTTATAGGGGCAGAACTATGCCCTCTCCTACACTGAAAGGCAGTCTTAGACATTATTAATAACTTCGGTTTTACTCAAGGTTCTACCTAATTATTATCCTTCATAATATCAGTGACTTCGAAGCACCTGCGTATTCCAACCCTTCTTTTTAAATAACTTAAATTTTTTGTTTTTCTAGCTTTATTGAGATAGAATTGACAGATAAGATTGTAAGATATTTAAAGAGTACATCGTGGTGATTAGATATGTATATATGTTGTGAAGGGGTTCCCCACCCTTGAGGTAACACATCCATGACCTTACGGTTACCTTTCGGTGTGTGACATCATTTCCGTTCCTTTAGAGGAAGTTAGTTTTACAAGACAGTGTTACCAACTGTAGTCATGGTGTTTACATTACATCCTCCGACCTTACTCATCTTACAACTTGTATCCTTTTGCTAACCTTTCAGTATTTACCCCCGCCCCTGGCAACCACGTTTTTACTCTGTTTCTGTGAGTTCGATTTATTTATTTGGATTCCGCATGTAAATGATACCATGTGGTATGTATCTCCTCTGTCTGGCTTATTTTACTTTGCATAAGGCCCTCCCGGTTCATCCGTGTTGTTGCAAATGACAGGATTTCCTTCTTTTCTAAGGTTGATTCCTATACCACCTTTTCTTTACTCAGTTCTTCTTCATGCTTAATTTTAATCAAGGTGATTATGGTATTTATTTTTCTGTCAAAGGCTGTCACTCACATTTTAGATAAGAGTATTTCTCAGCCTGGTAAAGTGACAAAAGAGTTGGTTGAGAACTTTATTTGTATTTGTATTAGTAAAAACATAGCATTTATCCTTACACTTAACACCTTTTTTTTTTTCTTTCTTTCAGTTTTTGGGAATAGCATTTCTTGGAATTGGACTGTGGGCGTGGAATGAAAAAGTAAGTTGATGCATCCATTTTGGTTGCTAGAGGTTGCACATTACACTACACTTTGTTTCCTTTTCCTCTGACATCTGCAGACTATAAAGAAACATGGTTCTTTCATGAAAGAAAGTGTTCTTGGAAGATAATGTCATAGTTCTAAGGCTCCTTAGGAATAAAGACTAAATCAGTCATTATATCAAAATAATTACAAAAATAACAATACATGTGCATAACAGAGATCGTGTGTTGAAATTGTGTCAGTTAGCTGGAAGTAACCTATTATTGTGGAACATTTCCTCACTCTGGCACAAGAATTTCAGTAATGCTTATAAATATCACCAAACCACCTGCAGCCTTCTCTCTCTTTCTCTCTCTCTTTTAACCCTTTAAAAGATTACTCAGGCCATAAAGATTATTTTTCTTTTCTGTTCGAGCATTATATAATGAGCTATTAGCATGTCGTATGAAAGAAGGTAGATATAATTCCTGTTTGAAAATCAGATAAACTTCACGTTAATGCTAAAGAATGTGACTTTTTGTTTACTGATTGAAAGTATTCAGGAATGTTCAAAATTTATGAGCAAATCCAACATACAGTATTTATGATTGTAATATTTATGTCTTTATGAGCAAATACAGTATTTCCTAGGAATTATTTCCTCAATATTTCCTAGGAAATAGTCTGGAAATACGGAGGAGCATATTCTAGGCTATGGTGAAGACAATGTTCTGGACAGTTGATGCTCCACACAACACGCTCATGACCTCCCCCCCTTCCCCCGCCCCGCTGTGTCCACTTCTCTGCCTTACTTCCCCTCTGTACCTTTTAATTGTTTTTTGACAAGTTCTACTGAGACCGGGCTCTGGACTTCAAAAATTAACATGAACTCCTTTTTTCTTCCTTCTTCGGGGGTGGAATCCTTGACAGCATTTTATCTCCCACCTTGAAGGAATGAGGAAGCAGGTGGATGGGTGAAAACTCACAGACACAGAGCTTAGCTTCAGTTTTCCAGAAGACCTGTCTATTATCCCTTAGGTATTTCTTCCTTTGACCTTGACCGTGGCCTGAAGCCAAGAGTTTCTGTGAGATGTTCTGTGTACCAGGAGAGCAAAAGTAAGAATGTTTAACAAACAAAAACCCCCTCAGATACGAGTAGGAATTTCTACAAGAAAAAAATGTTCAGATTGCATCAGATAAAACTCAGAGTAAATCCCAAGTTTTGAAAGTGAACCACCCTCTGTTTATTTACAAAATACCTACATACAGAACGTAAAGTGTTTTACAAAAAACCAACCACTTGTCCGCAACATTCTGAAGCAGGGCAGTGATGAAGGGAGATAAGTTTCCCAAACAGACATAATTTGATCTCTAGAAACTTTTATGTTGAAGACTCCTCATCTTTTGGAAAAGTGAATCAGTTCCCTTTTTGGCTCATAGATTTGTATTGGTGGAATCTCAGAAATGTTACTTTTAGAAGCCTTCTGATTGGTTAATGATGGATAACGCAGCTTTTTATAATCCTCCTTTAATAAGAGTCCATTTCTATCTGATTTGAAAAGATGTTGGAAGGCATTAAATGAACTAATTGTCTATTGTAGCAATAAACAGACCATTGGTAATTTTGAAGGTTTTTTTTTTTTTCTCTTTGTGAAATATAATTACCTTCTTGTTTCATCAGTTGCCCCAAAGGTCTCTTCTGTGATAAAATCACAAAATTCTAAAGCTGGAAGGGTCACCAAATATCAGAGCAAGGGGTTACTGTGGTCCCTGTGTTGGGGGCAGAAACAGCAGACCCCTCTTTGTCAAGGCCACTGCCAATAAATGGAAAGTTTCACTGGAGAGCTGAAGTTACTTGGCCAGTTACCCAGCTACTGTGGAGCAGAACTCTGAGCCGGGACCAAGTGGAAGTAGCAGAGGGTAAAAGGACATGGAGGAACCTAATCTGGTGCACATTGGCCACATCTCCACACCCTCTAACCTCCCCGTCCCCCGCATGGGACACAGCAGTGAATCATGCAGAGTTCCTGCGCCTCTGGGGCCCTGACAGTAGGCAGTTCACTAGCTGAGGACTTCTTCCTGCAACCTTGGATGCTGCCACTTAGATACTGGCTGCTAGTCTAACTGCGATGGACTCACACTGGGGGACATCTTTAGGATGTCTGTCCGATGACTTCACTCCTCTACTCCAGTCAGCTGATTTTCACAGCTCCCTGTGAAGCATAAAGTTGATAACAGCCCCCTTTGGGCCCTTGCCCCAACACCTTTTTTTTTTTTTTTTTTCTCCTGCCTCAGTGGTATCTGTGCCTCTGCCCTCACTGGCCCTGCTCTAACCACGGTCCCCTCAGGAGTCTCAAGGGACGTTTGCCTCCCTTCTGCTCTGAGCGCTCTTTGCCTGGCTGTCACTAGGCTTTGCTCCTTCTCCTCTAAGTCTTGTTCAAATGACCTTCCCGTGGAACCTGCATGACTACCGTCCTCTCCACTTTGGATCTGCTTCCTCACACACAGGTCCCTGTGACATGCTG
Organism: Mustela nigripes; assembly: GCF_022355385.1. Taxonomy (NCBI): domain Eukaryota; kingdom Metazoa; phylum Chordata; class Mammalia; order Carnivora; family Mustelidae; genus Mustela; species Mustela nigripes. The sequence goes on along the minus strand of NC_081557.1, from coordinate 162,066,843 downwards.
CCTGTTTCCCATCATCATACCTTTCATGGCATGTCCTCAGCATCTTGAACCCTGCCTGACACAGACAGACTCTGGAGAAATGTATTTTCCAAGAAGTGAATTCAAGAAGAGGGATGAACAGTAAATCAGGGTCCCAGAGAAGGGGCAGTGAGGTTGGATGGCACACAGTGAAGAAACGCACTGGGCGGGAGGCGGCGGGGGCGGGGGGTGGGCGCAGCAGGCCAGCAGGAAGGAGAGACAGGGAAAGGCAGCAGTCTTCCCCATGGCAGTCTGCAGGCTCTCTCCTTCCCCTTGGCCTTCACACCCCTATTTCTGGGGTACCTCAGGACACTGGGCAGAGAGTAGGCACTGAGTAGGCCCCTGCACTACTCCCATCCCTGCAGGACTGGCACCCATAATGTGGGGCCATGGAACCCGATCTGCAGCGATCCCCTTGGTGACTGACTGCAAAGGCAACTCTGTCGAAACCCTATGGGTTAACTACTTCTCAGCTGGAACCGGCCTCAGAGGGGGTGAAATTCTGAGGTGAACCGGAATTTGGCCAAGGGTAGTGGGCACCATGGTCCTCCTGGGCTGCTAACACCAGCCTGTGAATCAGTAAATCAGTAACCACCCTATAGGGGTGTGGTGACATTTACTTGAAGGAACATCTAGAGGTGGATTATCTCCAAACTGGGTCACAGCTGGAAGGATCAGATTTCCTTAGTGGACAAAGCTTTACACGTTTTGATGTGGAATACAGAAACATTCAAGACAAAAATTATTACCCCCCCCCATCATGTGCATACTTAATAGCAGACTGAGCCTTAAACCTAGGGCTAATATTATCATTGGCTTATTTTTTTTTTTAAGGATTTTATTTATTTGACAGAGAGAGCAATGGGACCATCAAGTACAGAGAGAGGGAGATGCAGACTCCCCACCGAGCAGGGAGCCCGATGCTGGGCTCCATCCCAGGACCCTGGGATCATGGTGTGAGCCGAAGGCAGACGCTTAACCCATGGAGTGACCCAGGAGCCTCTATCTACTATTGAATTTTAGACATAACAATTAAACAACCCATTTCATCTAAATTCTGAATTGACTGTGCAGATGCAAAGGATGACTGGTTTATGTGTGGTTTTTCAGAGATCATAGGACCTGCTGTTCTAGAAGGAACATTAACGATTTTAGCATGAATCACCTCTATAACAGGCTTGGCAGCATCCAGCCATAATAGCATTTATTGAGCACATAGCACAGGACAGGGCTTGTGCTGGACTCTGGGGATGTAATTCTTCAGGGAATTTACAGTGTAGGAAACACTACCCTTGTACATATGTATGTGTGTGTGTATATATATACACACATAAACTAGTACATCATAATAAATGCTAATTTGGGGGTATATGTAAGTTTAGCAATTTCTGTGGCAAAATACTCACCATTTTTTCTCTTTGGGTTCCTCTTAGTGTTTAAAAGACCTTCCTTCTACCAAAGTAGAATCCTGTCCTACTAGTTTTTATTTATGGATTTTAGATCAACCCTATCGGATCCTACAGAGCAAGTCCTTCTGCATGTTGGCCCTTAAGGTATTCGGGGTTGAGGCCTGGTTTCTTGAGTTTCCTGGCTAAACATCTGCTTCTCTTTAGGAATTGGGGGGTGGGGGAGTTGTCCCTTTATCATCTTGGTCTCGCTCCTCTCACCTTTATCTAGTGTGAACCCCCTACCGTTGAGAGGGTGCTTTGGGGCCAGGGTGGGTATGGCTGGGTTATGTCCCTTCTCCTCTGGCCTATTGTCCATGTAGCTTAAGATCCCTTTGTTGATCATGGACACTCACAAATTGGTCTCAGATCCAGCTAAGTGTACCCTTTCCACCTTGCGTCTGGCTGCTTTTTCAGAATCAGACTTAAGGTTCCACGTACCCAGCTGTTACCCAGCACATTTCCCATTCTGCTGAGCTTGGTTTTAGCCGTACATTTGGATCAAGCTTCTCCCTCAATTCTTTCTTCTAACTCATGCCTTCCTTTAGCTCCTTGCCCCCCACCCCGCCCCCACCCGTGCTGTCTGGGGATTTTCTGATTCAGTAGGTCTGGGGTGGACACTGGGATGCTTTATTTTCAAAAGCCTTCTGGATTGTTCTGATTGCAGTCTGTTTTAGTTATCACTGATAAAAGCCATTGGTATGTTGAGTAGGCTAAGAACGGAGCCCAGTGACATGTCCCTGGAAATTTCCTTGGAGACTGACACTCATTCACTTATATGTGCCCTTGGGTGTCATCAGTCAAGCAGTTTCTAATCCATCTATTTGTCATTATATCAGACTGTTTATCTGCTTCTTATTCTTGTAGACAGACTATATCCTTCACTTTTCCTCTAATTACCAGCCTAGGAACTTGATAAACCTGGTCCTTTCTTACTGAACCTGTCCTAGGTCCTGGAGCACATCACTTTTTCATCTGAGAACTCAGAAACCCTGTCAGTAAAGCAAGGACTAAGGTACAGTTTATCATCTCCCCCTTCTAGAAATGCTTTCTTCACTTGGCTTCCGAGATAGCCCACATTCCCAGTTTCCCTGCCTCTCAGGCAGTGCCTTCTCATACTCCTTTGCCTGAGGCTTGGCTCTGAGACCTCTTCTCTGTCTTCACTCAGGCCCTAGGCAATCTCATCCCAGCTTGGGGCTTCAAACGCCATCTGTCACGGATGACTTCCCAATTCAGATCTTCGATTGAGACCTTACTATCTCCAGACTTGGGTAGCCGGTACCTTCCCTAGCATCTCCGCTTAAATGTCCAGTGGCTTCTGAAAATCCAAAACAGCACTCCTGATTCCCTCCTCAAAGCTGTTCTTCCCAAATGGTAGTAAATGACAACTCCCTTCTCGTACTTGCTCGGGTTTTCTTGACACTTTCCCTTCTTTCCTTCTCAGACCACATTCAGTCCACTCTGCCTTGAGAAAAGGTGGGGAATCTCATTTCTTCTCATCACCTCCACTGTTACACCCTGATCGTAGCTGCTTCCACATCTTGCCTACATGCGTGCAGAAGCCTTGAGTTGTTTCCCTGCCTCGACGCTTATTCCCCTGCTCCTAACCCAGGCACGTCTCCACAAAGCCGCCAGAGTGATCCTCTCAAAATATAAGATAGCGTGGCTAGTATCAAAGAAACAAGAAGTAACAAATATTGGTGAGGATGTGGAGAAAACGGAACCTTTGTGCCTTATTGGTGGGAATGTAGATTGGTGCGGCCACTGTGGAGACAGTGTGGAGCGTCCACAAAAAATTAAAAATGGAAATACTAGATGACGTAGCAATTCCACTGCTGGGTATTGATCTAAGAAAACAGAAAAGATACATGCAGCATGTTCATTGCAGCATCATTTACAGTATCAAGATTCTGGAAGCAACCCCAGTGCCCACTGACAGGTGAAAGGGTAAGGATTTGGTGTATGTGTTATATAATGGAACATTACTCAACTGTAAATAAGGATGAAATCTTAACCATTTGTGACATGGATGAACTAGAGAGTATTCTGCTAATTCAAGTAAGTCAGAGAGAGAGACGCCTGGTGGTTCAGTTGGTTAAGCATCTGCCTTTGGCTCAGGTCTTGATCCCAGGGTCTTGGGCTCAAGCCCTGCATCGGGCTCCTTGCTCAGCAGGGAGCTTGCTTCTTCCTTTCTCTCTCCAGCTCCCCTTGCTTGTGCGCTCTCTCTCTCTCTTTCTCTCTCTGTCAAATAAATAAATAAAAAGAAAAGAAAAGCCAGAGAGAGAAAGACAAATAGTGTATGATTTATATGTGGAATCTAAGAAAATAAAACAGATCCTAGATAGAACAAATCAGTGGTTAGAAGGGTAGGAGTCGGGGAATGAGTGAGATAGGAGACGGGCAGTAGAGACACCAACTTGCAGTTATAAGTCACAGGGATGAAAAGTACAGCCTGGGGAATATTGTCAATAATATTGTAATCACTTTGTGTGATAACAGATGGTAACTAGACTTTTTTTGGTGATCATTTTATAATGTGTATAAATGATGAATCCCTGTGTTGTATACCTGAAACTAATACCAAATTTAATGTAATCTATACCTTAAAAAAAAAAAGTCTTATCGCTTCTCTGCTCCAAACCTTCCAGTGAGCTCAGTGAGCTTACTGTCTCACTCCATCCCATAGATGTCATCCCGTTACTAACCTCACTTTCCACCTTGCCCTTTCCTGTTGCTGTAGCCCCCACGGACCACAGTGCTATTTGTCCAAAATCTCAACTCCCCCCACCGCTCTCCCCCGCCTGAGCCCTTTGTCCTTGCTCCTCCCCTACCGGGGATGCTGTCCCCCAGAGATCCACTTTGGCATTTTTCTTCACTTTCTGATCTCTGATCAAATGTCACCTCCTTCCACAGGTCTTCCTGGCCTATTTCAAGTCACTGCTGTCACCCCATGCCCCTTCCCTCTTTCCCTGCTTCCCTGTGTTTTTCTCCTACGTGTTTTCATAGAATCGAGCACTTCCACACCAGCCAGGGCATTGCTCTCGCACGCCACTAAAAAAAGCAGCTCTGTGAGGGCAAAGACTTTTGTTTACTGCTCCCCTCCAGTACCTACAGCCTCAGCACAGAGTCGCTGTTCAAAAAACACTGCTTCTGAAACAGTGAATGACCAAACGAATGATGAAAGCATTCTCTTAAACTGGGGCGATTTTGTGGCCTGTGGCGTTCAGTTCGAGAGGCGTGAAGTTGCCTCAGATCTCCTGTTGGCGGGCAGTGGAGACAGATCTGCCTGCCTGAGAGTGAGCAGAGTTAGTTACATGTGGCTGTGATGTCTGATCGATAGCGGGACAGTGTTACAAACAGTAATACGGCCTCTAATTTGGGATGTTGGGGAAGAAAATACTCCTTTATTTCTGGCATAAAAATGGGAATCAATATGTGATTGTCCTGTTTGGTGGGAAAATGAGGGGGGAGGGCTTTCCTTCTCCATTTTGCCCAGCACGTGTGCTGGTTCCTTAGCATTTGAGTGAGGGTGAGAGGCAGAGGGCTCCTTCGCCAGCAGTCGCAGGTTGGGGTGCTGCCTGCCGCGTCAGCGAGGGCCAGGAGGAGCTTCCACTTTTCCGAGTAGGAAGAGTGTCCGTCACTGGCCAGGACCCATGTTCCCTCCTGCCCTCCCAATCCAGCCCCTAGCTGTCTGTGCCAAGGATGCATCCAGCTGGCTTTAGGGGGCCTGAAAACACCTTGCAGGCAGGGGTCCTGCGCCCTTTTCCGCTCAGTTCTGTCTGCGTGTTGCCTGCACTGCTGGGGCTGAGAAGATGTCGGAGCCAATGAGGGAGACCATGCAGAGGAGCTCTATATGCCCTAAAGACGGCACAGGAAAAGGTGGCTCTTCCTGAAGGGTTTCGTTTTCACTTCTGTCTCTGGATCTTTAGGGTTAAACTTTAGGAGAATGATAACCTATTCTGTTGGAGGTGGGGAAACTGAGGCCCAGAAGGTTTACACGGGAAGTCTGGCCCCTCCCCATAGGCTGGGCCCCAGCCCTCCCCTGCCCGCCTTTTTGCTCACCCTGCTCTGGCTCCCGTGGGGAGCGGGCTAGAGGGAAAGTCTGGCTGTTCTGAGCCCAAAGGGGAATGGGAATTAGAAGAGCTCTGGCCTGTACTGCTTTTCTCTGGGGCTTTCCTGGGGTTGGATAAGGAAGATCTTTCTCCTGGAGGCTTTGCCCTGACCACTGCCTTGCTGTGAGTCTCATTTCAGAACCTTCCAGTTGCTTTTTGTCACCGTCATTGACAAGATTGTTTTCCAAGACTCACCTTGGAAAAACTGCCCCAATTTTCCCAGGAAGGAAAATCGGAGACCATGAGATCCAGTGCTTCAGGCCATTCATGGTGGTGGCTGTCGAGTTTCCATAGCCAGAGAGAGGCTGTAGGGGTAGGGGGTTCCCCCGATATGTGGAACAGAGCACTACATGTTTGGCTTGGAAACTACTCTTAAGGAGCCGCTTCTGAGATGCCGAAAATCCTTCTTTGAAGATAGCATCCCATTGGCAGAAATACAGTGAGTTAGTCCACATCTCTCTCTCTTACCCAAGTCACTCTCTTGAGTTTCCTGTTGTAGTCCAAAATCTGAAAACAGAGCAGCTCTTGCTCAGTACCTGCAAAGTTAGCACGAAAGTTAATCCGTTGTAACCAGTACTTTTTCTTTTGGTGTGTCTGCATAAACCTTTTTCAGAGGGGTTTCTCAGGAATGAAATTGAGGTGGGTCGAAAGTTCCATGACTTTGTTGTTCCCTCTCAGATACCATAGTCCTACTTTCATTCTGAGGCACAAGTTCAGGCCCGGATGAGTTGGATGGTGATCAAAACTCCAACCCTGATGATGTTGGGTTCCAATGTTCTCCCTCACTCAGCTCCATCTGCCTTGGGTCCCTGAAGAGGGAAGCAGGGTGAGAGGCCTTTGCCCCCTGCTTCCTCCTGTCACCCCTCCCCACTCACCAGATGTTCCTCTGCCCACTTCCTGCTGGAGCTGAAGCGCGGGTGGGGCTGGGCTCCTGGGACCAGGCAGAGTGTGGAGGGGATGATGTCTTGGTCTTTTTGAAGCTTCCCTGCTGGGTCCCTCTGTCTGGTGGTTCCCTTGAGTTTGGTGGCTGTGTCTGCTCCAAGTGGCTGTTCCCCAGCTCAGACCCGGCCGTCTTCCTCAGCCTGCACTCGTCTGCACTCTGCCTTCTGAGGTTTCCTGTTCTTACCCCAGCTGCCTCTTCCTGGGCACACTCATGTGGGGGTGAGGCCCATGCCACCAAGAATAGCCCTCGCCTGCCCTGGAGCCCTCCTCTTTCCTTCTTGGGCAGGCTGACCTAAGTCACTGTTGTCTCAGAGCTCCCCCAGTAGGCCCCTTGAAAGTCCTCACCAGGTTTAAGGTGAAAAGCAAGCTGCCGGGGAGTGGTGGTGCACAGCACGGCAGCCACTTTCTCTAGAGAAAGGAAACTCTCTCTATTTTCTCCCCTACGTCACTTTCTGTCCGCTTGATTTTGCTGAGGTGTGCGGGGAGAGAGAAGTGCCTCTTGGCCTGTGGGGGGTGGCAGGTGGCAGCAGTGGGGAGAGGCCTTTGTCTCTCCTACTTACTTGGGTTTTCAGAGGGTGATCAGGGAAGTCCAGGGCCAAAAATATCATTTTAACATGTTACATACTTAAAATTTTAGACACAGATACACAATGTTCTTTTGAAAATGAGAACCTTCATACCCACTGCTGCTTGCTTTTTTCAGACAGGAGAGCATCATGGAGGTGGGGTAGGTCATCAGTAGACCACTCTGGGATCTGCTGGCCTGGGCTGGAAACTCTGCTATGTCACTTTCTCACCCTGGCGAGCTGGCAGCTGCCCATCTCTGAGTCTGTTTCCTGCCGTGGACAGCTGTCCTGCCTGGTAGGCTTGTGGTGAGGGTGACTTAAGCTAGGTAGCCCAGTGCCAGCCATATCGTGTGCTCAGTAGCGTAGCCCTTTTCTAGCCCACCTGGATCACCCCAGAGCCGGCCAGCTGCTTCCATGACGTCCACCTGCTGCCCAGGTTGTGAGCTAAGTACACAAATGACCGGGCTTTCCACTGCTCAGAACGCCCTCATTCAAACCCAGTGCCAGCCCGTCTACCTATTAGCCTGCCCTCACCGCCCGTCAAGCTCACACATAGACCCTTCAGAACCAGAGCCTGTCACTTTGTCTCTGCACTTGCTGACCTCACCTTCTCCCCTTCCTCTCTGTGTTCCCACAGCACTCACCCTGCTGCTGCTTCTGCCCAGCACCCTGCTCACCTGTCTCCCGCCAGATGACCACCTGAGGGTGTCACTGTGCCTTCACTCTGAATACCCATGACACATACAGTTAGTTGCCCGTCAGCTCTTGGGTGATCCTGACTTTGCTTAGTAACTGAGTGACTTCTGTCTCGGGCCCTAAAGCACAGTGATCACCTACTACTAGGCTGTTTGCTTTTTCTTTTCGTTTTTCTTTTCTTTTCTTTTCTTTTCTTTTTTTTTTTTTTTTTGTTTTTTCGCTTTAGTTTGGGCAGGGAGCACACCGTGATCAGAGCCTCTATTACATATTTGGGTTTAAACATTATACTTAGGACCATTCCTGGGTATGTATTCCATCATGAGGACACACATGTAAAGGCATCTGGCGAGTGGCCTGGGAACAGGCTGGATTTCTGAAAAGTGACACTTTTGCCTGTGGATTTGTTTCCTTATTCAGAGAGGCAGTCCTTCCCTCTGGAAGGACTGTGGGTAGGACTTGGCACAGCTGGCCGCGGCACCAACTGCTTGATTGCAGAATTTCATGGAGGCCTAGAGGATGGTGTCTCTCCTCTTCCTCTCCCCACACCAGGTCATGGCCATTTTTTAAAAAGATTTTCTTTATTTATTTTGAGAGAGAGCAAGAGAGCGAGTTGGGTGGGGGAGAGGCACAGGGAGAGAGACAGGATCTCCAGCAGACTCCATGCTGAGCGCAGAGCCCGGTCAGTCTCAGCCTCATGATGCTGAGAGCATGACCTGAGCTGAAATCAAGAATTGGACAGTCGGGCGCCTGGGTGGCTCAGTGGGTTAAGTTGCTGCCTTCGGCTCAGGTCATGATCTCGGGGTCCTGGGATCGAGTCCCGCATCGGGCTCTCTGCTCAGCGGGGAGCCTGCTTCCCTCTCTCTCTCTGCCTGCCCCTCTGTCTACTTGTGATCTTTCTCTGTCAAATAAATAAATAAAATCTTAAAAAAAAAAAAAAAAGAATTGGACAGTCAACTGACCGAGCCGTCCAGGTGCCCCGTGGTCATGGCCATTTTTAAGCTGTAAGAAGGGATTACTTCATCTCACCGATGATTTTTTTTTTTTTTTAACAGAAAAAAACTAGACGACCACATGCCTTTAAGGCAGCTGGCCTTCCTTTAACCTTGCGTCACTTCTCCAGGCCCTGAGTCCTGCTGTCCCCACAACTGTACAACCCGCTGGACTATGGGTCCCAGTGAGCTCCTGGTTCTTCACCTTTCAAGTCCTCCTTCTGGACTCTGCCACGATTCCTCAGGCAACTGGATGTCTTGGGGTTTGCAGAGTGGCCTTGCTTTGTAATGTTCTTTGGGGAATCTCTGATGAGTGTTGAGGGAGCAGGTCTGTTGTAGTGTGATCTTCCTGTGGACAGGTCTTCCTGTTGAAAGCTGCATCTCCGACTCTCTAGAACCACACCCCCACCCCCACTCCTGGAGCTCATTTTCTTTAGAATGTTCTGTCTTGTCATCTTCTCCCAAGTCAGGAACTCTTCCCTTCTTTGTACTCTAGGAAAGCTGCTGCCAGTTCCACCCCAGTAGGGTCTGGTTTATGGGGGATGGGTGAATCAGGACCCAGTCCCATAAATCTCAGAGGGGTCCATCTGGCCTGTCTCTGGGTGCACGTTCCATATGCCTGTCTCTTTGTTTCTCATCCAGCAGTTGGAAGGAATGTGTTTGTATATGCCAAAGCAGAAGAGCCCCAGACCTTAGGGGCGTATTAATGCTATTTTTGCATTTCTTTTCTGTGTGGGTTGAGAGAGAAGAAACTGAAGCTTGCCAGGTGGCACACAGAGGACTCTCTGAGCTGGTGGTGGAAAAAACCACAGACACTCCTGAGGTTTATTGGTTTGAAACCCTTCCGCAGCTCTGTTTGCCTTTTCATTTCTACACGTGCGTAAAAGCCTTTTCCAAGAAAAAACAGTTCTGCTCAGAGCATAGTCCTTTATTGCAGAAGCATGGGTGAGAAGCTGCTTCAGTTTCAGGGATAGGTGAATGAATGAGATGCTGAGGAGGAGGAGGTTGGTGGGAAGGTGGGCCAGTTTTCCACATTCTTGCCAAGGTGTATAGTGTTCACCAAACCACAGAACGATGAGATTCCACAGGGAGGAGGACATTGTGAAGTATCTGGAAGGTCCCTCCAGAGCAGCACATCTTCGATGACCAGTGCACCAGTTGGCTCCTTGGCAGCAGAGGCCCGTTTTCCCTGTTCAGGGTGCTGCCATCTTGACAACATGGCTGCTGACTGCCCAGTGTGCTCACCACTGTTGACTCACTTCTCATTGCTCTTTTCTCCACGGCACCACTTCAGTGCACTCTTAGCTTCTACCCACTCATGGCGTCTTTCTACTCATGGCTTGTGCTTACTTACGGCTTCTCTCTTCTGCCTCTACTTGGAGTGTCTTTAGGTGATCTTGCATTCCCAAACAAAGACGATCTGGCTGGCAGGTCAGTTACTGCCACCTTCATTAGGTGTGATCGTCAGATACAGTCATGGCTTTCCTTAAAAGGGTCAGGCAGAACAAGTACCAGAGCAAGATGGATTCCCCTCTAGTGCGGTTGAGTTAGAGGCTCCTCCTGTGTGCTTCAGTGTACCTTTGTGTTTCTTTTGGTCTAATAGGGTAGTGACGGTAGTGAGGATGGGGATAAATTTTCACTGAATTCTTAACTTTGCGCCATGCACTTAGCATAGTGTTTGGATGTACTTGAATTATTTCCTTCATCCTTATGATGTGGGGTACCATTTTGCTGATGTGGAAATTGAGTCTTAGGCGGGTTTGATAACTTGCCCAGAATCACACGGGTAGTAGGTCATGGAACTGGGATTCAGGACGAGTTATCTGTATGATCACGTCCTGTGTCTTTGCCCCACAGCTAGCACTGTCCAGGCGACCCTCTTTCTGTGTTTCAGGATTCCAGGGGAAACTGTAGGTGAACCTGGTGGGCTTGAGTACAGTGCAGGATGTATGCTCCCTGCCGCATTTAAGGCCAGCCTTGTCCAAGTGACTGGAATATCAGTCTCCCTTTTACTACAGTGGATGCACACTGATACCTTTTGTTTGTTGGCTCTCTAAGCTTCTGTCTGCTGTTGCTTCAGACACGTTCCATGAGCATGTCTGATTTCTTTTTAGACACACATGGGTCTCCTTGCTAAGTTCTGAGAGATACTGTCTAGTCCCTAGTAGATAACGGAAATGTCCTATTTCACTGGAGGATCATCTCTTAAAGGCTCTGGATTGATATGCCAAGAGCTAGCTGTCCAAAAGCCAATTTCTGGAATGGCTAATTTGCTGAATATATTTGTTGTTTTTTAACTTTTTAATTGGCTGGTCTTCATCTTGTCTTCGAAGCCACCCTTTATGGTGCAGTAAGTGTATGTTTGTGCATCTCCTGCAGCACTAGCCATAGACCCCGGGGAGCTGGCTGAGGGGCCTCAGACTGTAGATACAGGCGTATATAGAGTGTGACTGCAAAGAACGCTTACACAATAACAAGGACCATCTGTGTAGTGAATCTCCCCGCCCCCCACCATATTCTCAGGTCTGTAGTACTGGAATCTATTTTTTTGTAACCCGCGATCTCGGTCTCTGTCTCTCTTCTGCTGACTGTTCTCTGCTGCTGCTGTTCAGAAGACCATTTTCATGTCAGCCCAAACAAACGGATAAAGGAAGAAGTGCACGTGGCTGATTGCTCTGCTTCTCCTGCGTTTATCTTCATTCTAGTTAGGCGCTGCTTCGCAGGATGGTATTTTCTGACTTTATGCACGACGTCCAAGCCCCTTAACCCTTTCAGCTCCCTGGGCTCTGCCTGCAGGATCCTTAGAGGAGGAGCACAAGCCCGTACCCCCGGGATGCAGATACTGGGCTGCGTGTCTGTGTGCTTCTCGCTTGAGCAGCAGTTCTGGGTACAGAGGAGAGTAGCCAATTGCCTTTTTGTACTTTTTTTTTTTTCCGACAAGTTTGAGTTTCTAAGAAGTTGATATTGAAGCCAAAGGGCTGAAGAATCACGTTTACATCAAGAATTGGAGCTTACATCATGTATTTTTTGTCAGTGATGGAGACAAAACACCTAAGAGTTCCATCCAGAACTCATTTCATTAACGGTGCTGAGTTGATAGCGAGTCAACAAAGAAGACTTTACCTGGGCTTAAGGGCTCGGTTGACTGGAAGTAGCAGCCAGCTGAGTAAAGGGGTAGTATTAAGTCCAACACTTAGCTCTGCCCCTTTCCTGCTCCCTGTTGGACCCCCAGAACTTTCTTCTCAGCATAAGGTGTGAACTTCCAGTGTTGGCTGAGTGTGTGTGTGTGCATATAGTTATGCACCTGTGTATATGCCCACGTGCAGCACTGAAAGCCTAGTTGATTGACAGCTGTTATCAGGTTGTGCAGGACTCCTCAGATGCAGACAGACCCAGACAGAACTGCCTTGTGCCATCAAGGGCATGTATTACAAGGATTTTGGAGTGATTTGCAGAACTCCTCATCAGGTCAGGGATTATCACGCCGACAGGATTTTCCGTCCCAGCCCTTATTCTTTGTTTCTTCCTGTGCCTGGCTTTCCAGTTCTCACTGTGGAGACTTGATCCACCTGGTGAAAAACAAAATGTGGCTGCTGATTTGGGCCTTTTATAACTTCAGCCACAAGAGGGAGATGCTTATTCCAAACCTTGGTGTTCGAGGAAAGGGATTCACACTTCTCAGCTGTCATGAGGGAAGGGGGAGTCATGAGAGAATTTGGCTGCTCTGAGGGGCACAGGGAGTGCATTTGAGGGGGTGGGCAGGAAGCCTTACAAGATGGGAAAGTGCTCTTGCCCAAAGATGAGGGTGGTGCCCACAGGTTCCCAGAAGACTAGGTGTCTGCTGCTGTTGTTCTAGTGCATTCCTGAGGATTTACCGGGGATGGGAGCATCTATTTTAAATCACTTGGCAGACTTAACTGTAATCTTAGAGTTTGTATTTTTTTTCTTCCTGCTTCTTGTCAGCTACAAGCCTTAATGATAATTATTCTTCAGCAGGCGTGTTCTAGCAGTTCTTACTGATTTGTCTCATTGAGCTTAACACAATTAAAAAGTCCATTGAGAAGACCCCATCTCTGAGACAGCAGAAGGCCGAGCTGTCAGCTCCCCATCATTTCTGTAATCTGGAATCTCGGCTGCCAGGATTGGGTTCAGCACGGCTGTAATCTCTCTGTGTAGTCTGAATCAGTAAGACTGCTTTTCAGGGGCTCTTGGGAAACATGGCGCAGGTGAAGGAGTGCTGTCTTTTGTTGTTCATCTCCATCTGGGTAAGTAATCCTAATCCCGAGGAAAAGGCAGAAACTTGAGGTTTGACCAGTTGAGTTAGTTTCCAATTGATAATAACCTGGGTATATTCTGCATCCATTATAAATTAAGTTCTTGGTCGTCTTTTTCAGGCTTTGTAGAATATTATTTCCCCAAAGCACTCAGTATCTGTCTCCAGTCCTGCCTATTGCCAGAGTTTAGGATTAAAAGTAGAATCTGCAGGCCAGCTAGACCCCCAGATGATTGTTGTTTCCATGGTAACAGTAGGAAGCCCCTCAATTAAAGCTGCCCCTGTAGGCTGGACAGAGTACAAGTATGAAAATAAGTTTGTCTGCAAAGCCAAATACTCATCCTCCAAATTAAACCCAGAGAGGACAGATGCTCCAGGAAACTACTGACAGTTGAGATCATGGTTTTGTTTTGGTTTTGTTTTTGTTGTTGTTTTAATGATTTTATTTATTTGTTGGAAAAAGAGAGAGTGAGAGAGCACAAGCAGGGGGAAGGCACAGGCAGAAGAAGAAGCAGGCTTCCTGCCAAGCAAGGAGCCCGATACAGGACTCGATCCCAGGACCTGGGATCCTGACCTAAGCCAAAGGCAAATGCTCAACCAGCTGAGCCACCCAGGCATCCCAGAGATCATATATTTTGGCCTTTTGAGGGTGTAGCTCAGTGTTTGAAACACAGGTGTGCACATGGGTTGGCTGACTTGCTTTGCCAGAGTTGCCCCGATAATTGTCTCTTTTATCCATGACCTCTTTGTGTCCAGCTGTAGCTCATGGAAGACTGGGAACAATCTGATCTTTGCTCAGACTTGAGTGTGAGTCACAAAAGCCCATTAAAAGTGGGTGGGATCATCGAATGGTCTTAAAGTTGGAAGGAACCTAAAGGTCATTAAGTCCCAATGTCACATCCAATTTGGGAATCCCTCCTACTGCAGAACTGACAGAGGCTCACCGCTTTGGCTCTTGCATGAGCCAAAGCCTTCTCTCATCCTTTGAGGGAGACCTACTGTTATCAGAAAGGCCTCTTTGTGATGGAGCTGACATCTCTTCCTGTCACTTCGCCCTCTGCTGCCTTGTTTGGGTGCCAAGGAAATGCAGTCTCCTTCTCTCAGAATTAAATTAACTTTTAAGAATGTTATCACGCACCCTCCAATGTTGTCTTTCTTTCCCCCTGGCTGAGCATGTACAGAACATTAAGGCCTTAAGCATGAACACCTGTGTTCCCAGGCATTCGAGGGGGAGAGGTTGATTTCCTTCTAACACAGGACCCTCAGTACTGTTGTCTGGATTTTGTGTGACTTCTCTGGCAGAGTTTTTTTCTTCCTATCATCTGTGTAGGTGGAGAATTGGTAACAGTATTCCTGTGTTTCCCCTCCCCACCCACACACACCCCTCCCTGGAGTACTCCTCATTCAGAGCTTGGAAATCTAAGAAACACAAGACTGGATCAAACCATTGGACCAAGCTGTCTCATGAAGGGTGTGGTTGCATGTGACTTCCCCTCAGAAGTTTTGTGAATACACCCTACATTCCTAACTGCTTTCCTCATCTCTCAACCCTTCATCTGTGACTTGACTTAAACCTTTGACCTTTCCTGTAAGGTTTAAATTGTGCATTTTAAGAGTTCTTCATTTCTCATATGTGTTCTATTATTAATATCCTATTATTGTTTTTTAAGTCCATGCCTCCACCCCCCCCAAAAGAAACAAAAACCCAACAAACAAAAGATGTTTTTGTCCAAGTGATCCTGCAACCTTAAAATGGACTAAAACTTAAAACCCTTAAACTTGGGCTTTCTAATAGCCCCAGGTCTCTGGCGATGGATGAGAGAAGGCTTCTGCTGACTGGAAGTGCTGGGAAGCAAATACATGGCTTCCACTGGTTGAGGAAAGAACATGAAGTAGATCTTTTGTTCTTGTTCAAAAAAAAAAAAAAAAAATCAGCTTTGGCCAGTGGCAGTATCGTAGCCAATGAGGTTTATCCGAGGTGCGATTATTGCTAATTGAAAAAAAAAAAAAATCAATAAACAGCTGGGTGACCTCTGGCAAGTCACGAAGCCTCTCTGGGCTCCATTTTTCTTGAAGTATAAAATCAGATAAATACTTTGCGTTCTTTCAGGTTGTTAGGAGTGTTTTAAAACAAATGATTTAAGCCTTCACAGCAAGCTATACAATGATACTCTGGAATATTTTGAGAGTTCAAAACTAGTAAGATAAGAAAAAAAATAAAATATTGATGATATTGGCTATTTAAGACTCCTGTACATTCATGGTTTCAAAGTAACAGTGGTCTGTAGGAATGTAGAGCAAATATGTACCTTGCATTTTAGAGAGAAAAAAAATCTTGTAATTTCTAACATAGATTCTGGGTGGTATTGGATATGGTATCATGGTTGAGGGAGAAATTTTTGTTAAAAAAAAAAAAAAGTTCATAGAGAAATGAAAGAACTCTGGGTTCCTTTGGCAGGAGAATAAAAAGGGTGGAAAGCCAAGGAGTAACTCTGGATTTGCGAATCATTTAAATATCAGTTCTTAAAAAAAATCGTGGTGAGGAAATACCCCTAGTAAGTCAGTGTGAAACAGTCACCAGCACAAACCCAAGTGGGCTTTGGGGATCTGAGCCTGATGGGATCTCCTGTGAAGCTCAAGGGCAGATCCCGAGGCTCGGTTTTTCCCTGGAAAAATTCCAGCGGCTTGTGCCTGGGACTGGCCCTGTCTCAGCCTTCGGCACCTGGCTCATTCCTTGTTCCCTTGGCTTCGGGCAGACACTTGTCTGACACCTGCTTGTCCTGGCTGCGGAAGAGTGACCCCTCTTCCTGGGTGTTGGGAAGTATGTTTTTCTCGCACACTGTTTTTAATTAATTTGCAGTGTTTCTTGAGTATCAGTCACACCTCATCATCAGATCACCTCTCAAGTGTTTCTTTGCGAGGGGGACAAGGCAACTGTAATAATCTTTCCATGTTGAAAAACTGCCCCCACATCCTGGTGACCCATTGTTGTTTGCTTCTCTGCCCCCAGGGAGTTCTGTCCAATATCTCTTCCATCACCGATCTCGGCGGCTTTGACCCGGTCTGGCTCTTCCTCGTGGTGGGAGGAGTGATGTTCATTTTGGGATTCGCAGGGTGCATTGGAGCGCTACGGGAAAACACGTTCCTTCTGAAGTTTGTGAGTATCCCGTTCTGTGCACTGGCGGAGGCCCGATCTCCCGTCCTCCTGCAGGAGGACACCCTATCTCTAGGCAAGGTGGCTCTTCCAAAGACCCAGTGAAAATACGGCCTAGTTGACGCTTTCCTTTCAGAACTCTCTAGATCACCCTCCGTGCTTCCTTAGTGAAAGCCTTTCTTTTGGAGATTCCTTCCAAAGGAGGATGGAAGGACCTGTGCTTCCATGTATGTATCCAAAACAGGCTTGTTAAGTGCAGCCGACAGTTTGCTGAACATGCCGGTCAGTCTGGAGTGTGGCGTGGTGGAGGGCATCTGTGTCGATGTTCTCTGTGCAGCAGTGTCCACTCCCCTTTCCAAAAACAGGGAAAGGATGGAAAACAAAAAAATCCACCTTCCTGTCATGAGGAAAGATGGTGAGATTTCTAGGCAACAGTGTTAGTATCATACCACATGTTCCTAGAATCCTGCTCAACATCGTCCAGAGACATTTTCATTTAAGACCAGAGCACATGCTAGCCCCGGTCCCCACAGCCATGTGGGACATGCTGCTCTTCCCCAGGATTTCTGCCACGTCATCCTCTGGCATTTTTCTTGAATGCCCTTAAAGAGTGCAATGCCCTCAACCGTACCCCAGCCAGGGTAGCCTGCTTTGGAATTTGGGCAGCCCTGGTACAGATGAGGTTTTGGCAAATCAGACCTGAAAGGTCGTATGTTTAAGCTGAAGTTTACATGACTCTGCTGGGAAACGAGGGACACTGGTGCTCGCTACGATTGAACGAGCAGCTGGTTCTCT
This sequence comes from Mustela nigripes, assembly GCF_022355385.1. Classification (NCBI taxonomy): domain Eukaryota; kingdom Metazoa; phylum Chordata; class Mammalia; order Carnivora; family Mustelidae; genus Mustela; species Mustela nigripes. Next base: position 162,049,853 of record NC_081557.1, on the reverse strand, counting down.
GTTCTGTATACACTTGTCTGTGGTGGGAGCACCTGGTTTCCCAACACTCCACTGGCCTTATGCCTTATCTCCCAGTTCCCCCTTTTAAACACACACACACACAGAATTCTGTCAGTGCCCACCTAATCAAAGACTGGGAGACCAGGAGAGATTTGCCCCTGACCCTCACCTGCCAACCTGCCAGTCGTCTTGGCAAGAGATCCTTCTAAATGTGTGGGCTCACCTCACTCCACTTTCTAGAGCCTCATCAGACCCCAGATAATATTTAACCATTTGCCACTGTTTTATCAGTTTTAGCCTTCATGCCCCCAAATATGGGATCCCCTTTAATGTGATTTATTTGAATATAGTTCAGTTTATAAGAGGAGTCCCTTTGATAATAACTTACTGTATTTGTGTTTGAAGGTACGAGGGTTAATAGCAGAAACTGATCGGCTTCTCCAAAATCAACATAATTTATCAAGCCCCATGTTGGAAATGAAGAAAATTGTATCATTTCTTGGCTTTTGGAAATCACAGATAATATTTAAAATGGCTTTCTGTTTAGGACAAACAGTCAGAACAGGCCCAGAATATTCTTTGAGCAGGAGCTATGAAATAAGTAGGAAGCGAATGCAAACATGCCTTTAACAGCCCCAGGGATCTGATGCTACAGGGCTAGGAGAATTGCTGAGGGAAAATCTGGGAGGTAAGATCATGGGAAATGGAAATGGAGCTTCCTGGTCAACTGAGGCCCTAAGACGAAGCCTGCGAGTCAGTTTCTGCACCTTTGGAACTAGGGGAAATGAGGTCACAGGGCCAGGGCGGAGAGGTTTCTGCCAAATACTTGATAAGAATTTAATTCAAACTCAGTTTTTGATCTCTATATCATGTAGCAGTAAGAGAAACTTTACCAGGGTAACTGGAAAATGAACTTGCCTAACCTCTGTGGCGGTGAGAACAAAAATCAAATTAACTTCGTGCATGGCTTCTGTGGTGGTATTTTGTGTGCACATGCGTGTGGGCCAGCTCTGATTTTTCTCAATTGCATAGCATGATAACTTTTGTATTTCTGTATCTATGAAAGGGAGGGGACTTGTTTTACACTAGGGGTAGGCTCTGAGTAAGAGTGATCATTTTTTTCACTGTCCTTTTTACTAGATGGAGGAAATCTTACTTTGAATTTATTGGTACCACTGATGACAGTGAATGGATTCTCATGAATTCATCAAGAGCAGATAACCAGGAGGAGGTCTGTGGAACCTGAAGGGTTGAGCTCTAGAGCGTCTAGAAATAAGGGCTCAAACCTTGGAGGCCTACACTTTGCCAGGCACTTACTTCTTTCTTCCACCCTCTCCTCCTGCCCACCCTCCCAGAATGGCACTCTGCATCGTGGCTCCACACTGTCCGATGTGTGGACCTCTGATGTGAAATGCACCCCCCCCTTCCCATCCCCAACCCACAGCCCCTAAGACTGGGGGTCTATGGAGGCAGGATTAGGTCTTACCCATCCTTGCTTCTGCAAAGCCCACCAAATCCAGGACCTGATCTATTATGGGTCCTTCAGATGTTTGCTGGAGGAATTAACATCTTCTGTCTTTTTCTTATCTTAGTATCTCTGCAACTTCCTTTGCATCACTTCTCCAGCACAATTTTTTCTCTCGGTTGGTTGCTGGATGTCTGCTTGCTGAGCAGAGAAACAGCAGACAGCTTTAGCCCCCTCACCTCTCTGCCCCCTCAGCCACTCGTGTCCTGGAGGCTCTGTGGTGTCTGCTGAGCAGCTCTGGCCCCAGTGTCCCTCTCTCTGTCCTTGTCACCAGAAGCTTGCCTGGTCCTTCACAGCCTCATTTCTCATAATTTGTTTCAGCAAAAAAGTTGGGAAAGAGTAAGAGTGTGGGGGTGATAGGAAGTGGAAAGAACCGTGGGCATGAACAGGACGTTGCTATGACTGAGGTGGGGCTCTTCAGAGTCTTGGAGATGAAGGGGAAATGTCTCCAGGTGCATGGGCAGTCACCGCCTTACCTGTGGCCCCAGCCTTCCTGAGTAAATTCTTATTGGCCACATCAGCCAGAAGTCTGCCTTTGGCTGCAGGTTGATGTTACTTAAAATCTTCTGAGACTGGTATTTACAAAGAAGGGTGAGCACAGATAGTGTTCCCTAGAAAACTTTCAATCCAGTTTTCTTAATGGGAAATGATTTTCATGTCCTAGTCACCACCTCCAGGCCCCCCTCCCCAGCTTCCTCTTTGACCTCGTCATCAAAGACGGACACATCTGCTATTTTACCCCATAAAGTAGGTGCAAAGAGGATTTAAAGCAGTGTCTAAATTTGTCTAAATCCAAAAGAAAGGAATGTATTGCGTACAGTATGACGGCCATAGTGACAGATGACAGTCGATCTTCAGATACTGGGATAGTTTATCTTTCATGGTGACGAGGCTTACTGGAGGTGAGGGCAGGTCATTCTTCAGGAGTGGGGCGGTTCATGAAGCCGGAGAAGCTCATTAGGTCGCAATGTGGGTCTAATGAGAGATCCCTTTTATCCATGTTTGCTTATTGGCTTTGTTGTTTAATTACCAAATGGACCAACAGAACCTCTAAAACGTGATTATGAACAATTCTTAAAAATCCTTTCTTGGAGTGTAATGGGCTATTTGCCAATCTTAAGAAACTGAAGAGTATCTGCTTTAGACACGTGTAACAGCCCAGTGTAATTACACACCTTTTTGGAAGGGACCATTTAATGACATATGACTAAAATAGCCCTTTAAACTGTTCTCTGTGTGTCTTTTGTCTTAGTTTTCTGTGTTCCTGGGAATTATTTTCTTCCTGGAGCTCACTGCTGGGGTTCTGGCGTTTGTTTTCAAAGACTGGATCAAAGACCAGCTGTATTTCTTTATAAACAACAACATCAGAGCGTACAGAGATGACATTGATTTGCAGAACCTCATAGACTTCACGCAGGAATATGTAAGTTTAAATTTGGTCTATTTTTAAGTTGAAAGCCTTGTCGGGGAATGAACGTTGCTCCTGGCTTCTGGCCATGCCGGCTGGAACCTACCTCTGATTTTTGCCACATGGGTTTTTTTTTATTGTTGTTGCTTTACTTGTATATTCATTATTTTCTAACCTCCTTTCTGACTTCCGTGATTTATACCCTAGTGAAAATGTCCTATTTTTGTTTAATCTCCATTTCTACCAAGTACGAGCAACAAAGAGAGCCTCTTGAATGAGATTATAAGCACACGTGCTCTTTCCACGCCCTCTGTGGAGTATTGTTTTGCTCTTGGTGTAACATGTTATGTGGTGCCTCAGGGGGATTCTTTCTTGCTCCTTGCCCCCTTTTTGGCCATCCTCTACACTTCATGGCTCCTAATAAGACACTCAGCAATAGAATATTTGTCCCTAGAGCTCCTAAAACATGCCTATCCAAACCTTAGAGCACACCCAGTTCTGCACAACCAAAAGTTGAGCAACTTCTAAGCCCCCGTGACCTCTAGCAAGTGAAGAATCTGCCCCCCCCCCACCCCGCCTTCCAGAACGTTACTAGGTGACTTCCCCTGGCATGCAAATGACGTTGCAGATGCCTCCTTTGACTCAGAATGGAAAACAGTATAAACAGGAGGTCAGAAATACAGATCTAGTGCCAAACTCTAATTAGCTAAGTGACCTCGGGCTAACGGAACCTTGACCTACTTCCCTGGTTGTACAGTAGAAATAGTAACAGCTACTGTTTAACTCAGGCGAATATTAGGACACTCTAATAAGATATGTGTGGTTTTCTAAGAGGCTGAAGGTGTTAACTGTCCACGGGTGTTGAGGTCTTTATTTGTGTGCCCTGAGAAATTGGACAGGGGTGTCTGTGACCTTAATGTTTGTGGCAGGACTTGGGGGGCAAACAGAAGCCCAGGGGACGAGTGGTTGTCTTTCTGTTGGACAGCTTTGCAGGGGGAGCTGGGCAGGTGTTCCCTTTGATAAAGAGAGGAGATGGTTGCATCTTGCATTGGCACTTGCCCTGTGGGAGCCGTGCTCCTTCGTTAGGTACTCAGCAGTGACTGGGGCTGTGTTGCTGACCTGGAGTGAGCTGCAGCTCGGGTGTGAAGTTAAGCCCTGGTTCATGTCCTTGGCGGACCTCCCTGACTTGTTATGTCATAATAGATGCAGGCGCACACCTTGCCAAGTATTGTTGCTGAGTAGTTTGCATGAAAAATCTGATGAAGCTTTGCAGGTGGACCTGGAGATGTGCAAGCCCAGCCCTCGGAGGGCCAGATGAGCTGGAAGAACATGCGTATACACATTCTCTTGCCCTGCTGTCTGCTTTATATGGAAATACTGTTATTTCATGTGATTTTATTTTTCTATCGTGGAGTGTAATGTGTTGAAGTAGCTCTTGGGCCTGAAAGCGAGAAAATGGTCAAGGCTTGATGTTTACTTAACTCAGAGAGGGTAGAGCTAATCCAGAAGGGGAGTGACACAGGGCCCTCTGGAGCAACCAGTCCCTGTACCTAGCCCTTTTGAGACTCACTGACTTCAGCAACTCATTTTATACATATTTTAATTAGAGGATGGAATACTGTTTTTTATTTTTTATTTTTTTTTAAAGATTTTATTTATTTATTTGACAGAGAGAGAGAGAGAGAGACATCACAAATAGGCAGAGAGGCAGGCAGAGGGAAGGGGGGAAAGCAGGCTCCTCTTCAAGCAGAGAGCCCAATGGTGGCGCTTGATCCAAAACCCTGAGATCATGACCTGGGCTGAAGGCAGAGGCTTAACCCAGTAAGCCACCCAGGTGCCCCTGGAATACTGTTTTTTAAAGATTTTATTTATTTATTTGACAGAGATCACAAGTAGGCAGAGAGGCAGGCAGAGAGAGAGGAGGAAGCAGTTTCCCTGCTAAGCAGAGGGCCCAGTGTGGGACTGGATCCCAGGACCCTGGGATCATTACTTGAGCCAAAGGCAGAGGCTTTAACCCACTGAGCCACCCAGGCGTCCTGGATGATGGAATTTTTTAAGTTAAAATGTAAATTCATGTTCTTAAAAAAAAGTTCAGAATAGTAACAGGTATATAATGAAAAGTAAGCCTTGAAAACTTGAGGCAGTAATGAGTATGTTCTCTGTTTCGATTGTGGTGATGGTTTTACAGTGATACATATGTCAGATCTTACAAGATTGTGCCCTTTAAATATGTGCGGTTTATTGTATGTCAATTATACCTCAATAAAAAGGATTTTTACAAAACCATTAAGGCTGCAGAGACCACGTTTTTAAAAGGTCAGCCTCTAACTCTTCCCCCGCCAGGCCCACTTGCCTCCTTCAGACACTGCCAAAGTTAGGTGTGTTGTTTATCCTAGAATGTTCCTCCATGCACCCTCGCCAGGCAGATCTTGTTCGGACCGAATCTGCTCTGCAACTCTGGCCTTGTCTACCCTTCCAACACCTAACCCTGTGGGTCTCACCGGCCATTTAAATCACATGCTAGCTAGCACATCCTTACAGATCTTGAGACTGAGTCATTTTGGAAGCTTTTATAGGGCCCCTTTCGGTTTAGTTTGGTTGAAAAGTAAATTCTAGGCAGAAGAGAAGGTTAGCGCTGGCGGGAGCTGGGTGGTGGTCGTCTGGCGGTCTTGAGCATGGGCACCTGGTCGTCTCCAAGTCGAGATGTTCTAATTCTCTCCTGTTTGCTCTAGTGGCAGTGCTGTGGGGCTTTTGGAGCTGATGATTGGAACCTAAATATTTACTTCAATTGCACAGATTCCAACGCAAGTCGAGAACGATGCGGTGTGCCATTCTCCTGCTGCACTAAAGATCCCGCGGTGAGTGAAGGCCCGCGGACGGACTGCCGGCCAGCTCTGCGCGTCCCACCAAGAAATGGGGCCAGGGGAGGGGCAGCAGGGATGAGCAGAGTGACTGTTTTCTAGAAACCTGTTCTTACCTGCTCATTCCTCATTTTAGCCCCTAAAGGGGGCGTAGCGCTTGCATCTTCCCGATAGGAGTAATTGTATCCGACATTATTAATTCAGCAGCATGCGCGGGTTCTTTTTTGTTTGTTTGTTTTTTAAAGATTTTATTTATTTATTTGACACACACACACAGAGAGAGAGAGAGAGAGAGAGAGAGATCACAAGTAGGCAGAGAAGCAGACAGGGCGTGGGGGGGAAACAGGCTTCCTCCTGAGCAAAGATCCCAATGCGCGGCTCAATCCCAGGACCCTGAGACCATGACCTGAGCTGAAAGCAGAGGCTTTAACCCACTGAGCCACCAGGCACCCCCACACACGGGTTCTTATTCTCAGCCTTCTTGGGAGTTGGCTCAATAAAAATTAGAATGTTCCTGCTGGCCGTGTCATCATCATCTGATGATGATGATGATCTGAAACAAAGGCCCTTGGAGCTTAAGCAGCTTTCCCAAGCTCACACTGCTAGCAAGTGATGGAGCTGAGCTTTAGGCCCAGGAAGCCTGCCTAGAGTGCCTCTCATTCCTTCCTGAGGAGAGGGACCCGCTTAGGTGCGAGCTCTCTGCATTGGCTGGGGGGCAGTGACCCTCTGCTTCCTGACTTGGTTCTGGGGGGCAGTGTCAGAAATCGGGGAAAAGTCTGAGGTGAGATAGGGCTAGTCTTCCAGGGAGGAAGACCACAGCTGCCTGGGCTCTCATTTTTAATGATGAGACCTACAGTTAGTGTTTTACTTAAGAAAAGAAAAAATGTTGAACCTGTTCTTAACCTTTTCACCGTGGGTTTGGCTGGGTGTTGGGTCATACTGGCATGTGAGATGACTTAAAATGCCAAGTGCCTTGTTGGAAGTTCAGTGCTCAGGGGTGAGCACTGAAACAAGGGGGAGAATTTGCTTCTGCACGTGTCTGTTCCACATTCTTCGGTCTCCCGGGCCTTCGGTAGTCTTCCCCAGACCGCCCTTCTTGAAATCAAGCAGAGCCCTGTGGGTGCTAGTGGATCAGTGGCCATTTCCCCACGCGAGGTGGAGCGTGTGGGGCTCCTCAAAAGGCGGCATGGTCTTGGTGTGGAACAGCGGTTCTCGGAGAGCTTCAGAGCAGTCTCTGGGCTGTTGGTCTGAAAGAGACTGAGAATCCAAAAGGACTGTGCTTGCTCCCCTGCTCTGAGACCTTACCGGGAAGCCCACCTCTCCCACTGGCTCATGTCTGGATTTCCTGTGAGGAGGGCTGGCAGACAGGAGAGTGCCCAGGACAGAGCCCTGGGTGTCCACTCAGGTGGCCTTGTGCCAACCAGCAGGTACAAACTGTTCTGTCTCCGGCTCCTGGGTTAACATTCCATCAGAAGAATTATGAAGAGTGTCAGAAGGCATTATGCCTCCCCTTTCAACTACAGATACTCTGGGTAGAGATTTCTCATTCCACAAATGCCTAGCTAATAAAATCCACCCATACCCTGCAGAGGGGAAAAATAAACAAACCTAAAACAGGAGAACCCATGTTTCCGATTGGACCTGTGAGAAGTCAGGTATCTGTCAGTGTGATACGTTGTTGGGACATTGTTTTGTTTTTTAATTATTAAAGTAATGCATTCTCATTGAAAAACCATTTAAGTGATGCAGAAGTTTATAGATTAAAATGTAGAAGTTCCCCCAGAAGAACATAAATGAAGGTAGTCATTGTGTTCTTTTCCCATGGTTTTAACTATGTATCCATTTTCTAACCCTTGTATAAGCTTCCTAAGGTTGTCAGTTAACGCACTTGCTACCCTTGTATTTCCTGAGCCTCAGTTTTATTCTTCTGGAATAGAGGGCATATTTTAACACCTACTTTTTTTTTTTTTTTTTTTTTTTTGGTAAAGATTTTATTTATTTACTTGACAGGGAGAGCAAGAGAGGGAACACAAGCAGGGGTGGGAGAGGGAGAAGCAGGGTTTGCCAAGCAAGCAGGGAGCCTGATGCAGGACTCGATCCCAGGACCCTGGGATCATGACCCAAGCCGAGGCAGTTGTTTAGCAACTGAGCCACCCAGGCACCCCTCCTACTTCTGAGGATTGTTTTAATAATTACTTGGGATAATGTATCAAAATGTTTATTTAACCTGGTGCCTAGGACATCTTCATGCCCAAGTATGCATTCAATTAACTACACTTAACAGGGATCTTCTGCTAAGTCGTAGGGGGGTTTGCATCTGTTGAGTGAATTTCACCTTTCTGTTTTCTTTCTCTACCAGGAAGATGTCATCAACACTCAGTGTGGCTATGATGCCAGGCAAAAACCAGTAAGTGGAATCTCATCTTGTCACTTAGCACAGAGGGTGTTGGAGGAGCTTTTGAACTTGCATGGTGACGCTGTGCTCTCCTCTTCCCTTGTGAAGGAAGTTGACCAGCAGATTGTAATCTACACGAAAGGCTGTGTGCCCCAGTTTGAGAAGTGGTTGCAGGACAATTTAACCATCGTGGCTGGTATTTTCATAGGGATTGCATTGCTACAGGTAAGACAAATCTCCGTGGTGGATGTCACAGGGAAATGATGCCCTGGGAGAGCCCTCGCCGTGACTGGAGCTCTGCTGAATCACCTTCGTGTCACAGTTTTTGTATTTTTTTTTTTTTTTTTTTAAAGATTTTATTTATTTATTTTACAGAGAGAGATCACAAGTAGGCAGAGAGGCAGGCAGAGAGAGAGAGAGGAGGAAGCAGGCTCCTGCTGAGCAGAGAGCCCGATGCGGGACTCGATCCCAGGACCCTGAGATCATGACCTGAGCCGAAGGCAGCGGCTTAACCCACTGAGCCACCCAGGCGCCCCGTGTCACAGTTTTTAAGACACATCGGAGGGCTGGGGAACAGACCTGAACTATCTGGTTTGTATTTTATTTAAAGCTCTGATTTTAGATGCTACCATCCTGAAATACCTTAGGAAATCTTTTTTTCCTTTTCAAGATGAATTGATTGGGTCGGCAGTTGCCTACTGGCATTCTAGTGTTTCCATGGGCAAAGTAGCCACTGCCTTGTGACAGGTCAGGCAGGCAGGGATGGTTGGAAGTAGATCCCAGTGACAAGATTAAGACTTTGTAAAGAGTTTTACAGACATCCTTTGTCCCTTTCTCTCTCTGTACCATCTTGTCAAAGTGTTAGTGAGGGAAAGAAGCATGCACTTTTCCTCCTAAGCAGCCCCAAGAGCGGGGGTTTTTAATCTTGTGGAGATAGAATATTTTTCTTAAAGGGTCACAAATGGGGCACAGTGGTTGGAAGAAATTAAAGAAGACCTAAATGAATGGAAAGCCATTCTGTATTCATGTTGGAAGACAATATTGTTAAGGTGGCAGTACTCCTCAAATTGATCTACAGGTTCAGTGCAATTCCTATCAAAATTACAGCTGCCTTTTTTGCAGAAGTGGACAAGGTCCATCCTAAAATTCAGGTGGAAGTGCAACAGACCCAGAGTAGCAAAACAAACTTGAAAAAGAGCAAAGTTGGAGAACTCACTTTCTAATCACAGGCTTACTACAAAGCTACAGTGATCAAGGTGGTACATAAGGTTGAACATACAGATCAGTGGAATAGAATTGAAAGTCAGAAATAAGCTCTGCCCCTATGGTCAGTTGATTTTTGACAAGGGAACTAAGACCAGTCAAGGGAGAAAGAATAGTCTTTTCAACAAACAGTGTTGGACCAACTGGATGTCTGTAGGCTAAAGAATGAATTTGGACCCCTACCTCACACCATATATGAAAACTAACTCCAAATAGATCAAAGACCTAAACTTAAGAGCTAAAGCTATTTAAAAAAAAAAAAAAAACAACCTCTTAGAAGATAGTGTAAGTGGAAATCTTTGTGACCTTAGATTAGGCAGCATTATCTTACATAGGATACCAAAAGCACAAGCAACCAAAGTGAGTAGGTAAGTTGGACTTCATCAAAATTTAAACTTATGTGCTAAAAGGATACTATTAAGAGAAAAGACAGTCCACAAAATGAGAGAAAATATTTGCAAATCATTATGTCTCATTGGGTTCTAGTGTCTAGAATATATAAAAAAACAACTAAAGAATAAAAAGACAAGCCCAATTTAAAGATGACCAAAGGAACTTTTTTAAAGATTTTTTTTTTTTTTTTATTAGAGAGAGAGCATGAGAAGGGAGAAGGTCAGAGGGAGAAGCAGACTCCCTGTGGAACTGGGAGCCCCATGCGGGACTCGATTTCTGGACTCCAGGATCATGACCTAAGCCAAAAGGAGTCACTTAACCAACTGAGCCACCCAGGGGCTCCAACCAAAGGATTCAAACCAGATATATCTCCAGAGAAAGTACAAATAGCCAATAAACACATGAAAAGATGCTAATAATTAGATGTTAGAGAATTTCAAATTGAAATCATAGTGACATAGCGCTTCACACATACTAGGATGGATGTAATTAAAAAGGAAGATAACAAATGTTGGCAAGAATGTGGAGATATGGAAACCCTTGTACATTGCTAAAGGGAATGAGAATTGTAGTCACTGTGGAAAAGAATTTGGCACTTCCTCAGACTTAAGTGGAGTTCACATAAGACCCAGCAGTTCTACTCCCAAAAGAATTGCAAACCTGCTTACCAGAAAGCTGGACAGGGACATTCACATGAGCACCATTCACAACAGCCAAAAAGTAGAAATAGTGTAAATGTCCATCAGCTGATGAAGGATATACAAAATGTGGTTTATCCATCTTGTGAATATTACTCAAGCCATCAGAAGGATTGAACTACTGGTACATGCTACTGTATGACTAAACCTTGAAAACATTCCACTGTGTGAACCCAAAAGACTACATACTCTCTGATTCTATTTATATGAAATGTCCAAAGTAGGCAAATCCAGGGACTGAAAGTAGATGCGTGGTTTCCAAGGATGGGGGGAGTGGGGATGCCTGCTACTGGGTAGAGTGTCTCTTCAGTGTCACGAAATGTCGTGGAATTAGACGGCAGTGACAGCTGCACCCCATTGCAAGCATACTAGACTTCACTGAAGTAAAGACTCTAAAAGGATATATTTTATAGTATATGAATTATTTGTCAATTTAAAAAAGCAAAGATAAGGAAAAGGAGAGTCATTGGCCAGGGAGAAGCCTGCTGAAGTGGAGTTTCACTGTTTGACTCTTTTCCTTCCTTTGTCAGATTTTTGGGATCTGCCTGGCTCAGAATTTGGTTAGCGATATCGAAGCTGTCAGGGCCAGCTGGTAGAGCCCTGCCTCACTGCTGTATGACACTGGACGGACCCAGCCTTCCTGACCCTCCAGCGTGCCCAGCCACATCCACGTTGCAATCCTGCAGGATGGAACTGCCGAGAACTTGGTTTGGGGCGGGTACAACTGGGAAATGCTGCTCACTGACCGAATTAAAAAGATAACCAGTATGAAAGTCGTTGCGCCGTGCATCTCTGCTGTATCCATGAATTTATGGATGGTTGGATGCTTACCAAAAAAGAAAAAAAGGGAGGGTGAGGGACCCAGCTGTACTTGAATTTGTGGAACACACAGTCTTGTTCTCTCCTTCAGTGGTTGGAGGGCTGGGACAGGCGGTTTTTGCTCTTCGTCAGACCTTGAAGGAACTTTCTGGTCATGGCCTAAAGAAGTGCATCTTTTCTAAAACTCAACCCCTAACCTGGGAGGGCGGTGGGTTTTTTGTTTTGTTTTTTTGTTTTTGTTTTTGCATCCCTTCACCGTACATTTCAGGGACCTGTTAAAACTATCACCCCAAGAAGAAAACAGCTTGTCTTTGGTTCAGATGTTGTGATCACATTTGAACAAGTCATGTGGGTGGGCACGCCTGGTCCCTCCCGGTCCCTCCCGGAGTGTCTCTTTCAAGGGGACTTGTGTGTTTCATGTATATGGAGTAAGGGCTTTGGAACACTTAATGATGCTGAATTTTAACTGGACAGATTGTTGTTCTCAGTAGGCCTGAGCTGTATTTTCTATGAACTTCAAGGAGAAAATGAGGTTAATGGAGAGGCATTAACTAATACCCCTCAGTCCAGCCCACCAAATTAGTTGTTGAATTCTTTGGAAACTGGAATATTCTACATTTTGTTCTGCTTTTTTGTGTGTGTTTTTGTTTTTGTCTCCCAAAAGTGAGAGAGCTAGGATACAGTTTCTCTTAAAGCATTTTCTTACTCAGCTTGAATATTAATTTTTTTGGTGTACTCTCCCTGCATGATCTGTGAATCTGACTCTACCAGCTCCTCTTCCTGCCATCTTTCCTACAAACATTTATAAATGTTATTTGGTCAGCATTTATTTCATAAGTTCACCACCCTGAGCGGTGTGGCGTGTCCTCCGTGGCCAGGGAGGGTCCCACCGGCTGGGCTATTGCAAGTGCTTCTGTGGACTCCACGATCCCTTTACCCTATCAGTCTTCGCGGCCCTGTCTGCAGCCCCCCACCCCCTTTGGATGGAATTGAATCTAATTCTGAAACAGTATTGACACAATCAGAAATATCCTAATATTTTTTTCTTTTTATTCTGGTTTCAGTTTGCTTTTATTAAAAGAAACAGTGCATGGCCAGAGCTCCTTCTGTTCTCATAGTGCAGACTGTCAGGATGGTAACAAAGCACAAATACTTAGGAAGGCAGTGCATTGATGGGGCAAGTGTTCTGTGACCCAAGGTGGGAAGCCACTTCCAGGTGCTGCCACTCACCTGTCCCCACCGGCCTGGGGAGGGATGAATTTTGCCCTCCGATTTGAACCCAGCTGGTTTCTGCCAGAGATCCCTCTCCCGGGGAGAAGATCATATCCTGTGGAATGCTGGGAAAACCACAGGTGTCTTTTGCAGTGATGACCCACTTGCCAACACAAAACTGGGCGTCCAGCGAGTAGGCTTTATGGAAACTTAGCAAGGTTTTCTGTTTTAGCCCCATGTTGCATCACGGTGGCTGATGAACATGTTAAATCTCCTCAGAGGAAGGACAAAGGTTCTTTGAAAATTGTGTCCGGAGTGTGGGTGGGTGTACGACTGCATGTGTGTTTTTGTGTCTCTGTACAGTTAGAGATGTTCATTCCATATCCTGGCTGGAAGATGATTCTGTGTCATCTCGGCCTCCACGCAGTTGTCATTCTTAGTGTCATTGCAACCTGGAGAAGACTTGAGCCCCGCGGTTGGCACTCCTGTCTCTTTTTATTACCTCATTCTCCAGTGAACTCCATCTGACCAGTTGATTCAGAATCGGGCAAGATGCCCTCCCTTTGGCACATCCAGTGAAAGGCCAATCGGCAAGACCAAGTGAGTTTTAAATTTTAATTAATCACCCTTTATTTTTTACACTTGAGAGTGGTTGTAATTAAGGCTGTCATTAATAAACTGGTTCTTCCTTACACGGAGTTATGTCTTTCTTCGTTACCTGTCTTGGAATCGCAAGAGTCTCTAATCCAGTGGTTCTCAGACTTTAGGGTGCGTCGGAATCAGCTGGAGGGCTTTTGAAACCAATGACTGTGTTTGCCTCATCCCCAGATTTCTGGATTTAGTAGTTCTGGGGTGGGACGCGAGACTTTGCATTGCTGAACAAGGTCCCAGGTGCTGCTTTTGCTGTGGGTCTTGGAGGCAGCTGTTGGAGAAGCATCACTCTGATCTGTTCTCTGAGGGGGGAAGTAACCTTTGGGGGTTTAAGAGGGAAAGGTCGCTTTGTGCTGCTGGGTCCAGATGGAGAGCTGGGGATGTAGGACATCTCTCCTTGAGGTCACCGCCTGCTGGTCACAGTCACCTGGAGGCCATGTAAGACACAGGAGATCAGCCCTTGCCCATCAGGGTTTTGGAGTTGGGGAGCCAGAGCCTATGACTTTAAGGAGCTCCCATTAAAAATTGAATACACGGTGAGATTCAGGACCCATTATTTTGGTAACATTCACAAGTCTTTTCTAAGAAAATAATTTCTAGTAGTCCCTGAGAACAGTCTTAAAAACGCATTTGAGAAGAGCCAACAAAAATGTCCTTTTTTTGTGAATTATCACTGTAGAAAGTCTTTAAAACTATTCAAGACTTTTTTTCAAAGATCAAATGAAAACAAAATGTTAAGGCTCATACAGAATTCTCAGACCCAAGTATGTCCCAAGACTTGTTTGAGAAACGTTTTACTTCGTTTCCCTGGGTATTTGAGACCAAAATGTAATCCTGACTTTAAAGAAATTTGTCAGTGCCGAAGGGAGATAAACAATACCCCGCTGAGTTTTCCTAGCTGTGCTGTAGAGCTCGATTATCTACCTCTGTGAGGTAATTGGCCCTCCTTGTTCACAGCAAACAAAGCCAACAAAGAAAAACTACAGTTCTTAAGTAAAAGGATGCTTTGTTGACAAAACTCCAAACTTACAGGAAGTTTCCTCCCTGTTTAGAAGGTAGTCTTGGGAGGATGGTTATTAAGTTTCTCTTTATCTCTTTTGTTTGGCTGCTACAAACATCACTGCTTCCACGACTTAAAAATACCTAATAAACTTTTAAAAAATGAACACAGGAATTAAAGTAGAATTTTGCATCATGAAGCGCTTAAAAGAGAAGTCTCTTACTGTTTTCTTCCTCCTTTCTTCTCCCAAGGAACAAACCGTTTTGTTTCCCGTCAGCCTCCTTCCTGCTACAGGTCCTGGTCATCCTTCTCTCGAGGGGATTCTGAAGAGTGTCTCTTGGCCTTTCCTGACTGTGCAGAGTGTTTTCTCATTCATGCCCTGTGTGTGGGTGGGCAGGAGGGGAGCCGCTCCGGCCTTCTGTGGAGTCCGTCTCTGTCGGGTTCCGACTTGCTTGGACAGGAGCCCTGGGAAGCCGGTGGGCTGAACAATGAGGAGCCGGAGCCCAGTGACCTGGCTGGCCCACCGCGGCTCTCTTGTCATTTATTCAGGGAAGCCCTCTTTCCCTAGGGAAATCTTGTTTAGACCTCCAAGGAAGAACCGGAAACCTCTCCATGAACACTGGCCGCTGGGGGTTCCTGGCCAATTCTCTCCGGGGAGGTCATGGGGCGGCTTCCAGGTGCTGCCCTCTCTGCAGTGAGAAGCCTAGTCTTTGAGAAGGAAAACGCACAGTTGGCCTGGTAATGCACTATTTCTGACTTTCTGGTGACATGCTAAAATCTCTGAATGACGATACGTAAGGCACATGTATCTGGGTAGGGGTAGGGGGCAGACGAGAGAGGCCAAACTCTGCACAAGGACCAAAGCCATCTTTAGTCTTACCTTTGCCTTCTCTCGTTTTTTGGAGGAGTTTGTGACAAAGGTGGAGTTCATAAAATGAGAGAAGTCCTCATTTTTAGGACTTGTTTAATTTGGGGAATTAAACACAGCTTCCTTTGGCATGTTCAAGCGGCCAGAGAAAACCTAAACAAAGAGCAGATTAGTGTATGGGTTTCACACTGTGTAAATATACTCCGAAAAGAGGGCAGCATGCGAGCAAGATAGTGCGTCCCATGTTGTTGTTTTTCATCGAGTGTGTAATTGCGTTGTAGGCGGGAGAAGGCCACAGGTTCAGTCTGGAGCTCATCTTCATGAATTAACTTCTGCAGAGTGGCCTGCCCCCTAGTGGTGGCCATGTGAAATGACTGACTGAAGCTGGAATAGTTACTGCGGGAATGAAATCACTCTTCAGAGGTACTTGCACTTTGGAGAAACTTGAGGGTTTCGTAACATGGCTGTGTTTTGTGTGCTTTGGGTTGGTAAGTCTTTCTATCCCTTTACACGCTCCTGGAAGTGACATAGCTTGTTTTGGAAAGGGAGAGAGCACGGTGCTTAGCTCCCTTCCCCATCTATGTCCTGACCTTGCTGCTGGGACTTCACAGGCCCCTGGGGCAGGGTGCGTGGAGGTCAGAGCTGGGCCCTGCCTTCCTGCAGAGACTCAGACGCAGCTTATGGAAGAGGCAGGGGCTGGCTACAGCTGCTCCTCTGCAGGGCAGGCAATTCTCCTGAATCCGTGCCAAGGACATCTCTTGTATTTTCCACTAAGAGCGCCCACATGGATCGCCTGGGGTCTGCTTTGATCTGCAAATCTGCAGCTTTCGATTTTAAAGAAGATTGGTAGGGTGTTGGGGTGGTCTGGATCACCAGTTGTACCTTGTGTTTGAGGCGTTTGTTATGGGTTGAACTGTCTTCCAAAAATTCATGTATTGAAGTCATTACCCAATACAGCAGAATGTGACCTTATCTGGAAACAAGAGTTGTGACAGACGTCATTAGTTAAGATGAGGGTCCTACTACAGTGGGATGGGTCTTCTGAAAAGAGGAAATTTGGACACGGATACACACAGAGGAAGAAGGCCCTGTGAACTTGGAATGCCAAAGACTGCCTGGAAGTCTGCAGAAGCTAGGAGGGAGGCAAGGAATGGATTCTCCCTCGGAGCCTCCAGAAGGAACTGGTGTTGCCAACACCTTTGGACTTTTGACACTCCGGAACTGTGAGACGCTTTCTGTGGCTTACACTGACTTTGTACTACTTTGTTACTGTAGCCCTAGACACAAATACAGAGTTTGACTGTTTCATGCTCCTTTTCAGGATAGACGGGGTAGGACTGCTCTGAGGTCCGTGTGCTGCTTTTCAGCAGGAGGACGGTCAGTGTGTATGGGCCCCGGGCAGAATGCCTCCCTGTTATTGTTTAAACGGATGCACCTGAACACGGGTGTGTTCACCGTGTGGGGTGTGCTTTATCTGCTTTAAGCTCTTAAAAAGAGTCTCAAGATGTTTTGTGGGACATCGTTAGCATGAGGAATGCTTTTTATTACATTACAATTGAAAATGGTGGTCCTGAGCTATACTTAAATCAAAGATCTTCAATGTAACTTGGTAGGACGATTATTTTACAAATAAAACCGCTCTATTTCCATGATGTGTGCTTTCTTGAACTCTGGTTACTTCTTCCCTGGTTCATGGACAGCCTGCTCTAAGACAGTGCCTGGGGGACTGTGTCATCTATCCCTTGAAGTGACAGGTGGCCTTTACTCCAAGTTACTATGTTCCAGGTACTGCTATGAGCACTCTGCATACGTTTTTGAGGAAATGGAAACTGGAGGAGACCCACATGGAAAATTCAGACTTTGGCCCGAATTAAATTGCTCTCTTCCAAGGTGGTGCTGGCCCAGATGGGAAGATCAAGCTCGGGGCAGCAGAAGAAGGCATCAAGGAGGAAGACAGACTTGAGCAGGGCCCCCCTGGCCAGCGCAGAAGAAACCATCCAGGGCAGGAGGAGGAAGGTGAGTGCTGCTGGGAAGGTGGGGAGGCCCCTGGAGTGGGGAAAAGTGCTGAAGAGCCGTGAGAAAGTCAAGCACACGGAGTCCTGGAAGTGTGGTCCAGAGCCTGGCATGTACCAGGACCTCAGAAACCCGCCAAATGAGGGGCCTTTGTAACCGAGGTGGATGGTCACCACCTCCTTCTGGGAGGAAGAGGTGTCTGACAGAAGAGGAGGATTTTGGTAAACCATGTCTTCAGGTACAGAACCCCCAGCTTTGGATGAGAATGCTTAAAAAATCATTTCAAAAATGTGTCAGGATTGTCTAAGTGTTTGTGGAAAGCAAATAAAATGACAGGCACCACATCCATACCCTCCCATGGAGTCACTGAAACTTGACAAATGGCCTCAGAGCTGAGCAGGGCAGAGCAAATATCTTATTTCCTCCTTGTTTGGGAACCCAGCTGTTTCCTCTATCCAGTTCCACTGTCCCTGTGAGAGGTCTATGGCCCGGGAGCTGGCAGGGTGAGCACCAACGTGTTTCAGGGTTATGGGGCATTGGATTGAAACAGGTGGAGGTTGGAGGTGACAGTCTTGTTCTTTTTTCAGGTTGAAGCCAGAGAGTAGCGGTTCTCAGCAACAGATACACACTAGGATCACCGGGGAATGTCAGACAACATCAAACCCAAACAAAAAACCAACCCAAAATGCCACTATGCAGCCCTTCCCCACACCCCAGTTTTAAGCTCCCAGGTCATTCCTACTGCGCTATCAGCATTTCTCAAACTTATATGTTAAGTGAATCACCGGGGGCACCTGAAGTCCCTTGGGACTGATTGAGCAGGGCTCTTGAGTGGGGGTGGAGTTCCTGGTTCTAGCAGGCCCCAGAGGACACTGCTGTCATCCGAATACCACATTTTGAGGGGCAAAGACAAGAAAGAGGTAGGCCCTATTTACAAGAGTGCAGAATTCATGCCTTAGCATTGACATTTCTAGAGGACATCTTTCCTAAATCTGCTAAGTTGAAATTTTCAGGTCTGGGAAGGAAAATGCAGGGTGACAGTAAATAGGCAATATGTGTACATTTGTTAAATATATCTTACTTTGATTACAGAGGAAAAATATGTTCATTGTAGGTAACATGAGAAAATGAAATACATACTTTTATATTTTTAACATCTAGAGGTCTGTACTCATACAGACCCACAAATTAGTGTGTCTTCTCATGACTCCTTTGTTTTAAATTGTTTAATACTATTTATGCTGCTTTAGAGTCTGCTTTCTTCAAAATAGAATATTTTCATGATCAGTGACTATTTCATACCATAAATATTTTTTTTCTAAGGTTTTATTTATTTGACATATCACAAGTAGGCAGAGAGGCAGGCAGAGAGAGAGGGGGAAGCAGGTTCCTGTCTGAGCAGAGAGCCTGATGTGGGGCTCGATCCCAGGACCCTGAGATCATGACCTGAGCTGAAGGCAGAGGCTTTTACCCACTGAGCTACTCAGGCACCCGCATACCATAAATATTTTTATGGTCACATAGTATTCTATTGTATAGATCGGGGTTCTCAAAATAGGCAATATGAAGATAAATGCCCAGGCACTTTTGGAGGGTTCCCAAGACCCTCAAGAAGAGTCCATCATGTCAGCTTCATAATAATACTGAGACATTTCCTCCTCATTATCCTTCCTGAGTGCACAGTGGAGATTTTCAGAGGCGTGTGCTGTGATCATGCCCTCACTCTGCTAGCTAATGGAGTGTGTACTTGGTATTTTTGTGCTTTAGACCTTTCTCCATTTTAATTTTTAATATGGTAAGTATTCATAGAATATCCCATACAAACAGGAGTTATTTGGGGCCTCCACCATTTTTAAGTGTTAAAGGATCCTGAGGTCAAAAAAGTTTGAGCAATGCTGGTGAGATAAACTAGAACCAACCAATCATCACTGTTGGAAAGTTAGGTTCTTCCCAGCTGAATAAAGTGGCAGTCAACTCTCTTCCACCTTTCTTCTGTTTTGTGCATCCATAGCCTCCTTACAGTGGAAAAATTGAATCAAAGGATAAACCCAGCTAATTTGTGGCAGCTGTAGTGAAGCCTTATTTCAAGCTCTGTACAGTCAATACCTTACTAGTTGGAGGGCAAGAGGGGGAAGAGAGAGTATTAAAACAGATAGGAAGAGTTGGGGCTTATCATTCCCTTCCAGGGCAAAGGACAACCTCTATGAGATGTCACTTTCTTTCTGGACTCTGATGGAAAGAACTGGAGTCAAACTGGGCATTGGAACACATGCTTTAATGACTCAGTCACTGCGAATAGGAGGCTGGTCACTCTCTAAGCTCGCAAAAACAAGTCACCAAATAAATGTTAAAGATCTTATTGACTCTATTCAATCATTTAGGTTGAAGAATCGGGCAGCATCTTTCCAGCACATAGAAATATGGAGCTCTGAGTAGCTGTACAAAATGAGAGCATTCTATCAGCAGAAGAGAGTGGGAACAAGAAGGTTATACTAGCGAAAAGTGGATTGGTTGTGTGCAGGTCAGTTTCCTTCAGGGGATGGCAGGTGTCTGTCAGGCGCGTGAACATACTCTTGTGATTAGATAATTCTTGGTTGATTGGTTTACGATTTCATTTCTAGGAGACACCAAGGCTGTAATTAAGTCTTGGTTTGGTGTCTCCATTTTGGGCCCATTACCTGTTTAATATGGTGCAATCTTACACAGTGAGAACTCTTCAGGTTGCTTTTAGAGAAAAGGAAACCCATTTGTGGTAAAGTAAGGTCACAGACTGTATATGTGCTGCTTAGATTTCGGCCACTGCCCATGGTGGGGCCTTAGCCGTACTACCTTTTCTCCCACCTTCCGTGCCTTCCCTTGTAAGATAGAGATAGTGGTAACTACACCATGGGGTGAAAGGGGTCCAACTGCTCTTCTTTCACAAACGCTGTGCATGCCCTAGACTTCACCTAAAAAAAAAAAAAAAAAGTGGCTTTCTCAGGGAGGTTCTGTCAGAACCTGGGGACCCTCTCTCTGCTCCACCAAGACCTGCTCTATAAAACTCTCTTTCGAAGAACTCTTAACCCTTGAATGCCTTTGAACATTGTCTTTTTCTTCCCATAGAATTGGCCTGTGTTGTTAACTTCTAGGTCTCAAGCACCTAGATATTCAGGAGGCTGCGTTCTTGAGCATGACAATAGAAGCTGGAAATAACTCTGCTTCTGTGTAGAGAGTATGGGCTCACCTCAAGAATGGAGTTGTAGTCAGTAAAATAGATCTCTATTTCCCTGTACGATGGTTTCTTCAAAGGTGAACTGACCCTGACAAGCTCCAGACAGCTCTGGATGAGCTCAGGCCCGTGTTTAACCCTCCCAGGGGCGCTCCTTTCCCTCAGCTCTCCAGTCCTATTTAAGTACCCAATAGGGAAGGCAAATATGGGGGAGGATCAAGCCTTGGGAGAAATTATTTTGCTCACAAATTCGGAGTTTCTCTCAGGCTTGAAAGATTTTGGAACCAACCATTTTTTCAAGTAGCTGTGTTGCTGGGGAGGAGGGAATCAGCATTAAACCGAGGAAAGCTCTTGTGGGATTGCCCGATGAAATTGAGGTTCTCACGAGTTGGTTCCGGTTCAAACAGTAAGACTATTCCTGCCGGACTAGATGGCAATCCTTTAGGCATCCTCAGGGTGGGAGAGAAACCGCCTTTTCCCAGACAACAGGAAGTTCTGAGTCCTCACATGGAAAGACTGCAAGGCGCACGTGGACACGTGGAAAGCTGAAGGGAAAGGCTGTGCACTGATCATGGGTACAGTCACCCCCTGTGCCTTCTCTAGGAGCTAAAGGCTCCAGATGATCAGCAAGAGGCTCCTGATGTCTGGGCTTCCCATCAGGGTGATGATGCAATAAATGGCTGCCTGCCTACCTGTTTGTTGGCCAGGTCAAGTCCTCTTTCTCTCTGAGGACTTGAGAGAAAGCTTGATTGCCCTGGGTTCTAAAAGGCCAATGCTGTTCCACTCTAGCTGCAGATAAGAATCACTTCTGTCATGGTTGGAGCTTTAAAAATTCAGATGCCCAGGCTCCAGGTCCAGACATTTAATTCCCTAAGTTTTGGGTAAGACACATTTTTTTTAAAAAGATGGGGGTATTTTTGGTGTCTCCTGAGGACCCTGATGTAGTACAACAATGCGTGTATTTAGGAGGTGCTAAAGGGCACACTGCAGGTCAAGGGGACTGAGCTGTATGTTGAACAGCCCGTTGTCAGGGCTGAGCTGGGACTTGATGTCTGCCACTGGATGTCTCCTCGAGGTGCTTTAAGTACCTCCCACCCAGGGCTTCAGAGGCAGCTCATGGTTCTCTTCCAGGAACCTGCTTCTCCTCCTTTGTTCTTCTTCTCCATTAACAAACATCACCACCGTCTTCTGCACTGTCACCCAAGTCAGACACTTCAGAATCATCTTTGCTTCCAGACTCCACCCTTTTCTGTCCATCTAGTTGCATGAAGAACTATGGAGACTCTGATGCTTTCCCCTCCCGGTGAGTTAACAAGTTAGCCTGCCTGTGTTTCACCACCACAGAGAGGAGGCATGAGACTCATGAGACACGTGCCTTTTGTTACCCACTGCCCTGTAGGCTCTAAGTGTTTCATGCCTCCAGTCCCACAGGGGATAGTGACTACACTAAAAGTAGGTTTGTGCTTCAACCAAGGAAAGCCCCAGTCTTATAAAGGGGTCTGCAAGCAGTCTTGGCCAACATTTGACCACCCCTCCCCTCAGCCTGGGGAGGCATTGTCTCTGTTTATTATATCCACATCCTTGGCGGGATAGTTTGAGACAAAAGCTGTCTCTTCACAGGTGTATGGAGATATGAGCTGCCCATGGGAATTGTCTCCCAACATTAGGAACTTACAGTTACCCACTAGTCTTTCTGTTGGGTGTGTGTGTGTGTCCTGTTTATAGTAGTTCTGTTTCTAGAGCAAAACATAAAGCAAATATTCCAATCTTCTAATTAAAAACTTTTGTTTTGGGGGGCGCCTGGTTGGCACACTAGGTTAAGTGTCCAACTCTTGGTTTTGGCTCAGGTAGTGATCAGGGTCCTGAGATCGAGGCCTGTGACTGGCTCTACACTCAGCACTGAGTCTGCTTAAGATTCTTTTCTCCCTTGGGACACCTGGGTGGCTCAGATAAGCATTTACCTTCAGCTCAGGTCATGATTCCAGGGTCCTGGGATCAAGCCCCGCATCAGGCTTCCTGCTCAGCAGGGAGTGTGCTTTTCCCTCTGCCTGTTGCTTCCCCTGCTCTGCTCTCTCTCTGACAGATAAGATCTTAAAAAAAAAAAAAAAAAAAGATTTTCTCCATTGCCACCTCCCTACCCCCAAAAATCCTAAAAAAAAAAACAAAAAAAACTTTTTTGGTTTTCTATAACGACATAAAAAATTTAAATGTTTAATTAAGCGCCCCCCCTATTCTGGTCTTCTCTATTTTTCCCACCATATCTCTTGCCTCCAAGAGACACGTATGTATGTATGTATCCTCTGTCGCAGGATGTTTAGTGTCCTCCCCCTACAGACCCCTGTAACTGTTTATGCGGTTAACACTCTTACTTGTTAGCTTCGTGTCATAGAGTGTTTTCATCTTCTCCCCCAGTGGACCTTATCCGTCTTCTCGTTCTGTCCCAATGTGGTGCCGCATGTGCACAGTAAAAGCTCAGTCAATTTTTGTGTCATGAGGAAAGCTGCTACATCAGGAAGCCTGGCTGTTTGGGGTTTTTCTGAACTTGGAGAGTTAAAGCCCGTAGCCTCAGATGTTTTAATCCTTTGTCCTTTGTTTTAATGAGTTCTGTGACTGGCTTGTGAGCAGAACAAGCTGTCCTCAGAGGTTTTGATGCTTTAATGATTAGCCTTGCTAATCAAAATTTCATTCTGCTCCAAGTAACAGAAAACCTTGCTCGAGGGGTTTAACCAGCAGGAGTGTGTCTCACATAGGACTGAGAGGCCTCACAACAGGGCCGCTCCTCCAGTTCTCCGATGCTACCGAGGATCGAGGCTCTTTTCCGTGTTCTGTTCCACTGTCCTTGGTGGACTGGCCTTTGTACCTCATGGCTGCAAGAGGGCTCCTGGACTTGGGGAGCCCATATCAACATTGGAGGCAAGGAAAAGGAAGAAAAGGGGAAAGTGTAGTTTAGGAAGCTGGGAAATTGGAGTATCTTAAACTTGGCACAATGTCCCCCTGAACAAAAAGGGAGTTCTGTTAAAAAAGGAAGGAGGAGCTGGATATTGGGTAAATAACTCACAGTATCTATTTAAAAGATAAAATGTCTTCTAATTTTTTTTTTTAATCTCCCCCCCCCCCCCAACTGGTCCTACCAGTCTGACCCTTGCTCAGGCCTACTGTTCCTATGTGTCCTGGCTTTGTAGATGTTTGAACCATGTCTGTGTCTCAAGTGGCGACTGATTTCTTCTTCCTCTTTTCCGCGCTCTGCCTCAGTTTCTGAGAAACTGAAGACATTTTGTTTGGTTGGGTCTCTTACTGATATCCTGGCAGTATTGCAGAGATGTGAGGAGCTCTGGCAGATTTTTGGTGCTGGGTTGACCAACCCTCTAGAGAACACAAGGTTTGACAACTGTTCCTGTCTATGCCATACCTTAGCTCAGGGTCTGTGTGATGCCTGATGGTTTG
This sequence comes from Mustela nigripes, assembly GCF_022355385.1. Taxonomy (NCBI): domain Eukaryota; kingdom Metazoa; phylum Chordata; class Mammalia; order Carnivora; family Mustelidae; genus Mustela; species Mustela nigripes. The sequence continues at coordinate 162,026,095 of NC_081557.1, read as the reverse complement.
AATCACAGAGAATGTCCTGGCCCTTGAGGCTTACTCACTCGGGAGCATATGGGGGACATACTCCACTTAGGTGTGTGATGTCAATGAAACATGTAGGAGCAAGGGGTTTCTTTTAGGGTTAGCAGGGTCCCCCTATTGCTTAAAAGCCTCTGACTCATGGGATAAAGGCTGTCCTCCTGTCCTCAGGAGAAGGGGTGCATTTCTGACCCAGCTAAGAAGGGACTTTGTCAATTTCTGCAGTCACCACAGTGTGCTGCCAGCTCTGTGAAGGGACAAGAAGGTCAGCACGGGCCTCCTCCTGTTAGCAGGATGGATGGAGTGGGTACAGGCTTGGGCATGGCCTGTAGCTGTAGTTAACACTCGTCAGTCAGACTGCAGCTGTCACTGGTGCTCAAAATGTAAAGTCTTTGAGGAGATAAAAATAATTCAAGTTTGCATCGGTCATAAAAATGCCTTTGGGTCAAATATTGGTACCTCCAATAGACATGGCTTTTCCTGTTCTGCTTCTTTCCCCCTAAAAATCCATTCCCTGTTCTGCTCCAGGAGACTGCAGAGGAGGGCTCCACAGGGTCACGGGCACATGGACATCCAGGGGCAATGGAGTTATGGGGAAATGGCAGGGGAGCCGGGTGGGGACTCCAACAGGCTTGAGAAGCACGCCCTGTCCAAAGGGGGCCACAGCCACATGCTGTTTGCCTGGAATAGAGAGTCCCTGGTTACCAGATCTCCCCATTAAAAAAAAAAAAAAAAAAAACCAAAACCAACTAGATTTTATTGCAAAATTATCCAAAATTTTAAATGTTTACAGCTGCTCACCCCCTCCCCCTTTTTCTTCAAAATACCATGTGAAACAAAGATGCATGAGGGCCCCCAGTTTGCCCTCTCTGGTCTACAGGAAGAAATGACTAGCCAGGTTGTAGAATCCCAAGGAGTGTTCAATGGGGATTCTTGTGGGAGAAGAGGCTCTCCACCCCTCTCTTCCCTCTCCACCCAAGTGGTGCCTGGAGAGTGTTTATTGGCTTGGAACAAATCAGAGGGTGGTTCACAGGCTTCATCAGCAGAGGTTCACCAGCAAAGCAAAAGTGCTGGTAGCCGTTGATGACACTCCTAAGAGGCAATTACTCCAATTAGCTAAACACCAGCTCCAGTGCAGTGGATGCTTGAAGGTGTGTCTGGGCCTCCTCTTTGTGGGCGGCCCAATCTGATGCGTTTGGTAAGAGGGTGGTGGTCAATGGCAAGTGGGTGCAACTGACCCAATGCCTGGATGCCTGGGAGGGAGGTGCTGCCGCGCCACTCTCGTGCGCCCCCCCCCCCCCCGATGGTGGGTCTCCTCAGGAGACTCGGGAGGGCTTGACAGGAGCAAAGAGTGTCCAGGCGGTGATGAAAGGACAAGTGGAATCAGGAGGGGGCAAAGAGGCTCACTGAACAGTTGACAAGGACCTCTGAAGAAGAAAGCGAGAGGAATTAGAGGCAGAAAGTCAACTGACAGGGACTGACTGGTCAGATAATTTTTAGAAACTACTTTGGCATCTGCAGACGCTCATGACTTAGCATTTGGTTTGTTTTTCAAAAATCAAAATATGTCTTAAGTGCCCGAATGTGGGAAAATAGTTAAGTAAATTTTGGTACTTCTAATACAATGGAAGAATAGGCAGCCATTAAAAGTGAGGTTTGTGAAATAGATTCTCGGTAATGTGAACAAACACTTATCATGTAAGTGGGAAGGCGTGGAGGTAGCCACACGTGGAGGAACACTTGAACTGTGCACAGTATGTACACACACAGGGCAGTGCTCTGGGGGAGCATGCTAGAGCCTCATTCAGAAACTGAGCATCAGACGTCAGTCCCAGGTTTAAGAAAGCCTACATCTTAGAGAGGAAGGGACTGTCCAATCCAATTTTAGACACTCCTGTGCGGGTAACATCTTTTCCTCAGATGCTTTTCTTCAGCCAGTGCACACCTTGCTCCCACTTCTCATGGTTCAGGGAAGGCACTGCATCTCACAGTTTCCCTGATAGGGGAACAAGAGGGCAAGAGGCAGGAGCAGGGGAAGCAGATGATTTAACAGGTATTAGTAGGTGGTATGATGAAGCTTAGTGGTCACTGTGCTGTGTCACTTCCTCTAACTTCTGGGAACTGGGATTGAGTGGTGTGGGTTAAGAGTGGAACAGGAGTCATTAATATTATCAAAGGAAGTTATTGTAGGAAAGGCATGGTGGGGGAGTGGGGTGAATTCCTGAACCTTAAAAAAGGGAAGGTGTTGTAAAGGAATTCTACACTGATAGTGCCCCAACTGAAATTAGGGATTGTTTTGGATTCCTTCACCGGTGGCCCTGGAATCAAAGCTTCTCTGGTTAATATTTCCTCTCTGTTGTTCACCCTGATTAGGGCAGCTCTTTATCCTTCTGTGTTGGGTTGCAACCTACATCTGTGCCTTTATATTGTTTTAAGAGTATAATTCAACCTTTCCATCCTTCGTAAGTTCTGTGTAATTATAGGTATTGAACTGATGTGCCTGTGCTAGACATGGGGATGGGACTGAGGACCAAAAAGCTGAGCAGAATATCCCTGAAAAGAAGACAAGGTCAAAAGCTGACTTTCTCTGGTCCTGCTAGAGGTGATGCTAACCTTGGAAGAGTTCTGTGAAATGTCCTAAAAGGAGAAGGGGTTTTTCATCTGAGTGCATAGACTCTGTGAGGACAGGGATGAAGCCAGCTCCCCAACAGACTTGGCTCTATTTATATGGCAGTCCCTTAAAAACCAACTGACAAAAACACTATTTTGGTAGAAGGGAGGCCTATTTTAAAGTAGATATGGTTATAAAATTCCAAGTGAGCATTCACAGAGGAATTTATTTTTGACAGTAATCTGAAGGTACAGCCAGAGTTTCCTTCAAGATTCTTCATGATTCCTGGGAATCAATAAATAACAAAGTAACTACTGCAATAGTAAGTAACATCTCCCAATTTGATGTGAAAATAGATTACATATATTTTTAAAAGATCTATTGTTACCCTTAAAATTCGTATACTGGAAGTCTCCATTAAGGCTTTAAATTTTTATTTTAACAGAGATCTAACAAAGATCTTTAAAAATTATTTCCTTTAAAAGAAGAAAATCCAGGGTACCTGGGTGGCTCAGTGGGTTAAAGACTCTGCCTTTGGCTCAGGTCATGATCCCAGAGTCCTGGGATCAAGCCCCACATCCAGCTCTCTGCTCAGCAGGGAGCCGGCTTCCTTTCCTCTCTCTCTGCCTACTTGTGATCTCTGTCAAATAAATAAAATCTTTAAAAAAAAATCCCAGGGTGCCTGGGTGGATCAGTCGTTAAGCATCTGCTTTCAGCTCAGGTCATGATCCCAGGGTCCTGGGATCGAGCCCTACATGAGGCAGCTTGCTTGGCTGGAAGCCTGCTTCTCCCTCTCGCACTCCTCCTGCTTGTGTTCCCTCTCTTGCAGTCTGTCAAATAAATAAAATCTTTAAAAGAAAAATTTAAAAATTGCAAATCTGAAACTAATAAGTCTCAAAGCATGGCAGGATTAGGCTTTACCCTTCCTTGATGAAGATAAATTTAGCTAAGTTTCTGAAAACATAATCCTGAAATAGAAAATACTCTATATATGTGACCAACACCAACTAAAAAAAAAGAACTAAGTTTCACTACCACCTGAATGTGGTTTTAACTCTGTTGGGCTAAACAGAGTAAAATAAAAGTGCACATATGTCTATGAGTGAAACCATGGATCTCTGAGCCATGGACAAGTTACAATAATGTGTTTTGAGGTCAGGGATGAAGGTCAAAGCCAAGTTTGTTTTTTTGATTCAAGGCTCACTTGAGCCCCCATCTCCATGGTTTAACCACCTTGCTTGCTCCAGGTTTTACTCCTTGAAAGCTGCACTGATAATGCTGGGGACCAGAGAAGGCTACAGAGAAGTTGCTTGTGAGAACAGGACATTGCTTGTGACATCACCCTGATCCTCCATTTGCTCAGTAAATGGCAGGCTCTACCCGTCCCTTTGGATGAATGTGACATTAGGGACTGAGAGAACCAATGTCAGGAGAATACACAGGCATCAGTATATAAACGAATTGTCAGCATACTAAGTTTCTATTTATCTAGTATTACAAATAGGTATATGTACTGTCCATTTTTGAAATGTTAGAATGTGTTTATAGCTACAAAATTTTGGTAAAGTTTGGTTTGTTTGTTTTCCAGGAAGAAACAAAGTGAGAACAAGGAAATAATGAATTTTTAAAGGCCACTAAGAAGGAAAGAGTAAGAAATTATTTAAATTTAAAAAGGAGCATAAATTTCACGCAAGGCTCACTTTTTTTCCTTCAAAAACTGTAGCCAACCACTCATGACACAGAAGCAACAGCTTACCCTTGGGAGCCTCCAACATAAAGGGGCTCCACCTATCTAGTCAAGAAGCATAATGATGAACAGGCCATCACAAGTGGATTGTACCAGGATTCAGAGCACAGCTACCAAAAGCTTTCATGAAGCAAAACACACAGCATTTATACTTAAGAAAAAGACATACCCAAATAGGTATGTATATAAAAATATATATAGACACTGGTAAGTTGGGCAGTATTGAAAGTGGAAAGAGGAATCGTTTTGTTTCTATACGGAGGAAAACATAGTATTACAGCTTTATTTATATTGACTTTATTATTGCGTACTATAGTTACTCCCACTTTAGAGGTCTGAACAGGAAGAGGAAGTCCTGTGGGGGCCTATGTCCAAGGCCTTTGCAGACTTGGCCATCAGTTTCGGGGGAGGAAGCAGGGGCTGTGCATTCTGCATTGAGAATAACTGGGTGCTCCTCAAACTATTAATAGACAATATCTCCCATTTGGCTGTTCTTTGAGTTTCATTAGCTGGGAACCCTTCAGGTGGAAGCGGGATAGGCCATAACATGTCACCAGTATCTCAGTTCCATCCAATCTTACCTTCAACCCTTAGACGTTTCAGTTACCACAAAAAATCCGGGAAGTAGGGATTGGGATTATTACACTCATGATATTGATGAGAAAGCAGGCCCAGTTAGTTTAAGTAACTCTGTGATGGTTGCAGCTGGTACGTTAACAGAACCAGGATGTGACCTCAGATCAGACAGTATTTACAGACTTTAGACTCTTTTCACTAATCACACTTAAAAAGTTTTCACTTTTGTCAGACACATCTATAAAACATCTACCTGTGAAGCTACATGGCATATGTTATGTATTATATGTATGTAAATTAAGAAGACACATCTGTGAAAAAACCCTCAATTTTCCTGGTTACACCTCTGCGGATTCATCTGAAATATCCTTAAGTGTTCTTTAAGCTGTTGTCTAGCAACAGCTGAATACAAGGGGGAATACTTACCTAAGTAATTAAGTTTATTCATCCCTTATATTCAGCAGAATTAGATAAGCTTTCTAATGATATCAAAGAGCATTTCTTTTTGCAATCTTCACATGCAGGGTTCTCAGAACACTTTACACAAGTGGTTATATCTAAGAGCTGCATTTTGGAACTACATCATTTTGGAACTAAAAAATTTTGTCTGTATCTCTGGTTATTAGATAATATATACAAACCATGTTTTATCAAGTTGAAAACACTGGATTATGGGTCAGCATGTTTTAAAATAATTTTTTATTATGTTAGTTACCATACAGTACTTGGTTAGTTTGTTCCATGATTCACTGCTTACATCTAACCCCCAGTGCTGCATGCAATCCGTGCCCTCCTTAATACCCATCACTGGGCTAACCCGTTCCCCCACTCCCTGTCCTCTGGATCCCTCAGTTTGATTCCAGAGTCCATAGTCTTTCATGGTTCGTCTCCCTGATTCCCACCCCCTTCATTTTCTGATGGGCCAGCATTCAATTGATTTTGCTTTGAGCACAAGGAGGTTTGTCTGCAGGGTGGTTAGCAAAATCCCAAGGAGTGAATGAGATTCCTTCCCAGAAGGGAGGAAGACATTTTAGTGCATTTCACTGAGACATCTTCTTGTTCTTGGTCTGTTTTTCAGCTATGTTCTAATCCTGACATATAGTGATAATTAAAGCTATGCTGTACAGTTCCTCTCATTCCCTCAGAAAGCATTCATAGTGGGTAGCAAACTAAAGGTGGCCTCTAGAACTCAGATCAAGTAGTGGGATATTCAGTATTGTCTGTAGACTCCCACCTTCTGCCATGGCAGAGCAGGACATCACCTAGTTTGGCAGACCTCTGTCATCATGAGGGCATAGCTTTCTCTGGTTTCTATAGAAAAAGTGATTAGAAATGTACTTTGTTTTTGTTGGAGAGGGGAATTCCTAGTACCTCGATTGCTGGTAGCTGGCCCAGATGATGGCTTCTCTGAAATCTGTAATTTTTGGATACCTCATTCTGAGGTTTTCTGTATGATGATTTTCAATAGGGACCAATCCTATTAAAAAAAAATTCTCCAAAATCAGATAAATATCTAAATCATTTCTCTAACAATCTATCCAGAATGAGTTTAGGGAGTCTGGAAGTTTATAAAAGTGGGAATTCATCAACAAATCCGGAGTACCAGCAATGAGCAACCACTGTTCTAGGAGCTGGAAGTAGAAGTAGGATACACAAACCAACCAAATGATGCCACTACAGTTTGATATACTATTTATTTATTTAGTTATTAATATGGACAGCCTATTCAACATTACAGATGTTTTTCAAAACCTATAATAAAATATAGTCCACTATCCAGCCCAGAAGAAGACAATGAACAAGATCATTCTTACAGTAAGTGGAGCATAAGCACTCACAGTAACAGTCCCTTTCCTGGACATCAAAGGAAACAATCAATCGAAGTTTCTTTACCTCCACTGAGGTTTTAATTTTGTTGAGTTATAGCTGTTTCAATCAAAAGTCCGACTTCAGTCACCCCACAGCTTTGTGCAGCATCTCCCACTGGAGAGGAAAGAACTCCTGTTGCCCAGGGCAACCCATTCCACTGTCCTGCAGTCCTTCCATATTGGAGCCCATCAGACCTCTCAGCCAGGATTTGTCAAACTTGTGCATGGGGACAAGATATGCAGGTCACAGGGAGCCTTGATTAATTTACAAAGATTGTGTTTCAAAGTTCTAAAAACCCATTTGGTGATGGTAGTGGCAGTGAAAGGTACACTGTATTTCGCCAAGAGGGTCTTCTCATCTCTGGAGTCTTGGCGGTGTCGCCTTTTCTGGTAGCTTTAAGATCTATTGCCGTTTTCTGTGGCAAGTGGAGGTGGGAAACTAACAGCTACTGGGTATGAGGCCATCTGCAGAGTGAACTGGACTGGCTGCTATGGCTTTTATAACCTGCTTCCTTTCTTCAGTATAGACAAACTTCTTTCTTAATCTTTTTTCTATGTCCTGCTAGTTCTATTTTCTTCATCTTTTTTTCTTATGTCCTGCTAGTTCTAGTGTAAGATTTAAAAGGACTATGACAGAACCTTCTTGCTTTCATTTCAAGCTGAATGATGAAAAACAGCAAAAAAACCCCAAAACCAAAACCAAAACAAAACACCCAACAACCCCACCCTCCAATGAGCTATACTCAATTTCCTCAGTTGAAAACAAATGCCAAGTGAACTTTTAAAAAGAGAAGTGTTGGATAATGCTGATGTCAGAATGTACATAGATCAGATTCTAAAATGTAAGCCCCCAAACCCAAAAAGAAGTTACTTAGATTCTTCAACTCCTTAGTTCCATGCTGAAAAACACAAATGATTTCAATGTTAGGCTTCAATGATGACAGCCAATTAAAAATGAAGTTAAAAAACCTCAGGGAAGCCCTGCCAAGTTTATGGCAGTTTCAGGAGTCTACATAGTTATGAAGAAGGAGAAACCATTGGGTAAAGAGTGAGAGCACTGGATTTTATTAACTCTAGGTACCATGGGTTTGACATTAGTAGGTAAGACTAATGAATGAGCAGCTATACAGTTTTTTGGTCCACTGTGCTTCCCAAGCACCAAAAAAATGGAGCTATTTTTACTATTCAGTTCCATCCTTAGTAAGCTAGACAGATCCTGCTGCATTCTTGTTTGTTTCTAATTTACCAGTACATTATTATGTAGTTTACCAAGTGTGAGGAGCAAGTCATTATGTAGTACCAGGTTTACATCATCATAGGACTACAACATGCACATTCTACTTAATGTAGCTCAAGCAACAGGAATACAAGAGAACAGTTATGGGTGGAGACTTGTTTTTGACAAATTCATGTTCACACTAACTATGGGTTTAGAAATCTTATTGGGCAGGTACCTATAGCAGTTCTTCGATTGGTACTGGAACATTACACGCATGCACAAGTGATATGGAAAAAAATGAAGCAGAAGAGGCAGCTGGATGGAGGACAAAGGGGAAATCAGAGGTGGGATAATGCCATGTATCTGGGAGGGGCTGTTTTCAGCTGTCCACAGTAAGTCTCTGCTCTGTGAGAGAGGCCTGTTGGGCAACACTTTTGTTCTCATGACTGCGAAGTTTGGATACAACATCTAGAAAGGCCAAATCCTGTACTTCCTTGTATAAAGATTCTGGAAGACAAAAAACCCCAAGGTAATAGATATGCTTCTGTTAAATTGTTCTAATCTTAATATACAATCTACAATCTATCTAGTATGTATACCCAAAATGTTTATTTGGATGATACCAAGTTATAAAACTAGGGGCAATTCTGGAAAAACTGTAGCAGTCCAGAAATGCTAAAACACTTTTAACGACAAGTGTTGGACATTGCAGTAGCCTAAAATGTCTTCATTAGAGATGTGTTATAATAAATCAGAGGAACTTTGCTTGCCATATTTATAGATAAATTGTCAAGTTCATAAGTCTAAGTTTGATTAATGAGCTATAATGAAACACTGCTCACTGTATAATCTCAAGTTTCAGTTATATACCCCTTGACCCCATCATCAGTTCAAATATGAAGTCCAATGACTTAAAAAAAATCTTAGATTTGTTTGAAAATAATTTTGTGGCAAATGAAGAAGGTTATACTTCATATCTTTCAACAAATTTCTGTGACAATAGGCTTCCCTTTTTATATCTAAGCTTCCTCTTTCTTGCTTTCTACCTTTCTTTAACCTCAATTATAGGAAAATACAAGGCTCTTAAGACTTGGAGACTGCTATATGAGAAAACATGTCTAGTAAGTTTAATGCAATCAACCTTCGTCAAACTGATACATTTACTTTAATAAGACTATGAGGTCTAAAACTAGAAATGTTGTTAGTAAAAACAGAAAAATGCATCCTAAAATTCAGATCAAATCTCAAGTGACTCTGAATAGTCAAAACAATCTCAAAAAAGAACAAAGTTGGAGGTCTCATACTTTCTAATTTCAAAACCTACTCTACAGCTAACAAAACAGTGTGGTGCTGAAATGAAGACAGACCTGCAGATCAACAGAATAAAACAGAGAGCCCAGAAATAAACCCTCATATATATAGTCAAAACATTTTTGACAAAGATTTGACAGTCAATAAGGAAAGGACAGTTTTTCAACAAATGGTGCTGGTAAAACTGGAGAACCATAAGCCCTTCTATATAAAAATTAAATTAAAAGCTAAAACAGTAAGACTCAAAAACTAAAGGAAAAACTTCATGACATTGAATTTAGCAATTGTATCTTGGATATGCATCAAAAACACAGGTAACAAAAGGAAAAACAAATACATTAGACTTCATCAAAATTAGAAGCTTCTGTGTACCAAAGGTTACTATCCAGAGATTGAAAAGGCAACCCCCACAATGGGAGAAAATAAATGAAAATCATATATCCAATAAGGGATTAATATCTCCAAAATATAAGGAACCCTTTCAACTCAACAACAAACTAACCCAATTAAAAAATGGGCAAAGGACTTGAAAAGACATTCTCCAAAGAAGATATACAAGTGGGCTATGAACACATTAAAAGATCCCCTAAATCACTAGTCATGAGGGAAATGCAAATCAAAAGAACAGTAAGACAGCACTTGATTATGATGGCTACTATAGAAGAAAAAAGTAACAAACTTTAGAATGTAAGAAACTGCAACCCATGAGCATTGCTGGTGGTAGGAATGAGTATGGTGTACCCACTGTGGAAAATAGTATGGTGATTCCTCAGAAAATTAAAGGTAGCCATTACTGTATGATCCAGCAATTCCACTTCTATATATACCCAAAATGATTCAAAGCAGGAACTGAAAAAATACTTGTGCACCCGCATTTTCATAGTGGCATTATTTATAATAACCCAAAGGTCCATTGATGGATGAATGGATAAACAAAATGTGATATATACATACAATGGGGCATTATTCAGCCTTAAGAAGGAATGAAATTCTTACATAGGCTAGTATATGGATGAACCCTGGAGACCTTATAGTAAGTGAAATAAGCTACATAAAAAAGAGTATTATATGATTCCACTTACATGAAGTACCTAAAGTAATCAAACTAATAGAGACAGAATGGTGGTTGCCAAAAGCTGGGGAAATAGGTAATTGGGGAGTTATTTTTTAAAGAATACTGAGTTTCAGTTTGAGGGGAAAAAAAGGTGGTCATGGTTGTACAGCAGTGTGAATGTACTACTCTGCCACTGAACTACATTTAAAAATGGTTATAACTTTACATAAATTTTACGTATATCACATTAAAACATGCCTCTGTAATAGTCTCAGCTAGAAAGCAGAAGACACAAAGAAGGGGCAAATGGGAATTTTAGACCTCAAAACTATGGTTAGTGGAGAGGCTCAATAGCAGAATGGAGGGGACAGGAAAATCAGTGAACTTTAAAACAGGACAACAGAAATTACCCAATTTGAACAAGAGAGGAGATAAACTGGGAAAAAAAAAATGAACAAAAACCTCAGGAGCCTTTGGGATATAACTAAAGATCTCACATTCGTACCATTAGAAGACCTGAAAGGAAGGGAGAAATAGGGTGGGGCTGAAAAAGTACCTGAAGAAGAAATATGGTTAAAAAACTTTTCAAATTTAGCAGAAGACATAAGCCTGCCTACTCAAACTTGAAAAAGGATAAACCCAAAGAAATCCATGCCAAGACACATCACAGTCAAGCTTGAAAATTAAAGACCAAAAAAATCTTGAAATGACACCTTACCAAGAGGGGGGAAAAAGAATTGGAAGACTGTGGATTTCTTTGAAGAAACCATAGAGGCCAGAATAAAATGGCACATTTTTTAAGTGTTGGAAAAAAAAGAACTGTCAAACCCAGAATTCTCTACCCAAAGAAAACATTTTTCACAAATGACAGGGAGAGAAGTCAAGATATTCTAAAATAACAGAAAACAATTTGTCACTAGCAGACCTAACCCAAAAGAGTGGCTAAAGTAAGTTCTCTGAACAGAAAGGGAATGTTTAAAAAGAGGAGTTTTGGAACATCAGAAAGGAAGAACAACACATATAACAAAGGTGTAGATAAATACGACTTTTGTTCTCTCGAGTGTTCTGAATTATGTTTGATGGTTGAAAACAAAAATTGTAACAATGTTTAATGTGGTTCTAAATGTATATATCTGAGAAAACTATAAATGGGGGGAGGGTAATGGGAATAAATGCTCAATCAAAAAGAAGTCAGCAATGAGAAAAAGAAAATAAAAAAATGAAATGCAGACTTAGCCATAACATCAGTCATTACATTAAATGTAAATGGTCTAAACACACCAGTTAAAAGAGACTACCAGTGGATTAAACACATGAACCTAACAAGGTTCTCTCTAAACTTCCAAGTATAATGATAAAGCAGACAAACTCAAAGGGTGGGAAAAGATCCCATGAATGTTATTCAAAAGAAAGTAGAAGCAGCTATATTCATATCAGATAAGGAAGACTTCAGAGGAAAACATTAACCAGAACAGAGAGGAACATAATGATAGAAGAGTCAATCCACCAGGAAGATAATAGCAATCCAAAAGGTATATATATTTGCCAAAAGAGCTGTAAAACATATGAAACAATGGGCGCCTGGGTGGCTAAGTTGTTAAGTGTCTGCGTTCAGCTCAGATCATGATCCCGGGGTCCTAAGATCGAGCCTTGCATTGGGCTCCCTGCTCTGCAGGAAGCCTGCTTCTCCCTCTCTCACCCCTTCCTCCCCGCTTTTGTTCCCTCTTTAGCTGTGTCTCTCTCTGTCAAATAGATAAATAAAATCTTTTAAAAAATAAAATTAAAATTTTAAAAAGGTGAGCAAAACTTACAGAACTAAAAGGAGAAACAGACAAATCCACCATTATTGTTGGAGATGTCAATACACTGTTCTCAACAACTGACAAAACAATTAGAGTATCAAATATTCTCTTTGTTAAGAATATAGCAAACTGGGGCACCTGGGTGGCTCAGTGGGTTAAGGCCTCTGCCTTCGGCTCAGGTCATGATCCCACAGTCCTGGGATTGAGCCCCGCGTCGGGCTCTCTGCTCAGCGAGGAGCCTGCTTCTTCCCCTCTCTCTGCCTGCCTCTCTGCCTACTTGTGATCTCTGTCTGTCAAATAAATAAATAAAATCTTAAAAAAAAAAAGAATACAGCAAACTCAATTCCACTACCAACAACCAAAAGGATCTAAGTGACATTTTAAGAACACTTCACTCAGTAATAGTAGAATATACCTTCTTTTCAGTATTCATGGAACATATACCAAAATACGCCAATGACTTCTTGAACAAATTCCTTAGCTAATATTGCAATATACAAAACCAAAACTTGTTTATTTTTTTTTATATTGTTTTAAAAAAGATTTTATTTATTCATTTGAGAGAGCAAGAGAGAACACAAGCAGGGTGAAGGGCCAGAGGGAGACACAGACTCCCTGAGCAGGGAGCTTGATGGGGGACTCAATCCTGGGACTCCAGGATTATGACTTGAGCTGAAGGCAGATGCTTAACTGTCTGAGTCACCCAGCGCCTAGACCTTGTACTTTATATAAAATATCTTAGGGCTGATGGAACTTACAGGTATTAATTTTTTTTTTTTAATTTTTTATTTTTATAAACATATATTTTTATCCCCAGGGGTACAGGTCTGTGAATCACCAGGTTTACACACTTCACAGCACTCACCAAATCACATACCCTCCCCAATGTCCATAATCCCACCCCCTTCTCCCAAACCCCCTCCCCCCGGC
>NC_081557.1:161899758-162002962 GCF_022355385.1 Mustela nigripes | reverse complement strand
GTCGCATTGGATTCACTTCTCCGCCGGTCCTACCTTTCAGAAAGTGGCTGATTTTCTGTTTCCAGAATTGCTGTTCTTCTTCTCTTCGATCTGCCGATGGATTTGCAGGTGTTTGCAATCTTTAGATAAGCTATCTAGCTGATCTCCGGCTAGCTGAAGCAGTCTCAGCTTGCTACTTCTCCGCCATCTTGACTCCTCCGCTGGATGCCCTTCTTTCTTGTGCTGGAACCCGTGTCTCTCGCAGCTTTCGCTCCTTCTCCTCGCCCCTACCCCAACCCTTCCAGGTATTAATTTTTTAACATTGATTTTTGCCTATTTCCCATATGATATTTTTAAGGTTTTTTTGAAGAGAGAGATTCTCAAAAGCAGACTCTGCTGAGTGTGGAGCCCCATGCAAGGCTCGATCTACTGACCTGGAGATCACGACCCAAGAGGAAATCAAGAGTTGGACGTTCAACTGACTGAACCCTCCTGTGCCCCATGATACATTTATTATTCTAGTGAGAATCTTCTGGAAATATTTTCAAGTAAAGTAATCTTGTATCCTTCATAAACTAATTTCTAATGCTTTTAAAACCCAAAGTCACCATTTATTACTATTATATATTTAATGTCAACCATATGTTGATAAATCTCATATAATAGAAGAAATGCTTACCAGATCCCATGAGAGCACAAATCAGGACCATGGAATTATATTTGATTTCAGGAGCACTTCTCTCATCTGCTAGCAGTCTGTGTAAAATCTGTACAAGTTTAGCATTTTCTAGATCTTTCTCAGCAGTGCCTAGAATATGAAACAAAGTATCCGTTATATCCACTGTTTATGAACCTGGTGCAATGTGGCTAAACACTCACTCCTTTTCTAGAACTGACCATATAAAACAAAAGGAACTGATAAATAATGATGACCTAGAGATAGAATATTAAATTCATACCTTGCTAAAATAGAGTTAAATTTCAGCAGATATTATAGTTCAAGCTTAAAATTTAGTATTAAAATATTCCTTTTAATATGAGGAAATTAAAAAATCTTTATTATGGAAAAGGTTAAACATATACAACAGCAGACAATATTATATAATGATATGCTATTTACTATTATCTTAAAAAGTTATGGCCAATCTTGTTTCATCCATCTCTAGTTTCATTCACCTACTCTTACCTGTCCCAAATTATTTTGGAGCAAATCCTAAAAAATGACAGTTTCTTCCTTACGTATTTCAGTATGTATTTTTAAGAGACAAAGACTCTTAATGCAATTCCTATCGAAATCCCAGAGGATTTTCTGTAGAAAATCTGTAAGTTTATACTAACATTTTTATGGAAAGCCACCTGTTCTATTTCCTAGAACAAGTAAATAATCTTGATAAAAAAGAAATAAAATGGGAGGAATTCTACCTGATATTAAGGCTCTCCATATAGTTGTTATCAAGACTGTGATATTGGTAGACAGAGATTTGAACAGAGAACCCCAGAAATAGACCTATACATATATGTTCAAATGATTTTTGACAAAGGTACAAAATCAATTCAGTAGGGGAAAGACAGACTCTTCAACAAACAGCATTGGCAATTAGACCTTCACGGCCCTCCCCACAAAATTGCTGACATAAACCACACACTTTATACAGATATTAACTCAAAGCAGATTACAGACTTAAGTGTAAAATGTAAAACTATAAAACTTCTAAAATATATAAAGAATTTTCAACTCAATAGTTAAAAAAATTAGAAAATGAGCAAACATTATCCATAGGTATTTCACCAAAGAATATATACAGATGGTAAAAAGTCAGGAATATCTTTTCATATGCTTACCATTAGAAAAATAGAAAAGACATAACGAGATATCCCTACACAGCTATCAGTGGCTACAATAAAAAATAGAGTCAATACCAAATATTTGTTGAGAATGTGGAGAAAACTAGAGCCCTCATACAGTGCTGCTGGGAATGTAAAATGGTACAGCCATTCTGGAAAACAGTTTGACAGTTTCTTTAAAAATTAAACATATAGTTACCATACAACCCAGCAACTGCACTCCTAGGCATTTATCCAGAAAAATGAAAATTTATGCTCACATAAAAACCTACACATGAATATTTATAGCATTTATTTATTTTTAAAAGCCCCAAAGTGGAATCAGCCCAGATGTTTTTTGACAGGAATGGTCAAACAAACTCTGGTATGTACAAACCATGGAACACTTCAGCAATTAAAAAAAAAAATTGATACACAAAGCCAATCAGATGACTGTTAAGGAAATTAAGAAAGACAATCCCAAAAGGTCACATACCATATGATTCCATACATATACATATATATATATTCCATATATTCCATATATGGAATCATATGGTATGTGACCTTTGGGATTATATATTTTTATATATATATTTGGGATATATATATATATACACACACACACACCTATGTATATACATATATATACATACATATTTTATATATATATGTATGTATGGAATCATATGGTATGTGACCTTTTGGGATTATATATATATATATATATGGAATCATATGGTATGTGACCTTTTGGGATTATATATTTATATATATATATTTGGGATATATATATAACATTTTAGAAAAGAAGGGCAGATTAGTGGTTTCCGGGGATGAGAATAGGTAAGGGGCAGGAGAAGGAGGGAGGTGACCAGTATGGTTATAAATGGAGGGATCCCTATGGTGCTAAACTACTCAGTATCTTGACTATGGTGGCTGATACACAAACCTACATATCCCAAAAATGAAAACAAGTAAAACTAGGAAATCTGAATAAGACTGGTAAATTTTATATCAATAGCTGAAATATTACTTATAGTTTTGCAAAATGTTACTGGTGGGAGAAACTAGGTAAAGTATAAAAGGGATCTCTATTTTTTAAAATGGCATGTGAATCTACAATTATCAAAAAAAAAAAAAAAAAGTCTTAAAAATGGTGCTTTAATACTACTATCGAGGCACTTGGGTTGGCTCAGTGGGTTAAAGCCTCTATCTTTGGCTCTGGTCATGATTCTGGAGTCCTAGGATTGAGCCCAGCATTGGGCTCTCTGCTCAGCAGGGAGCCTGCTTCCCTGCCTCTCTCTCTCTCTCTCTGCCTACTTGTGATCTCTGTCAAATAAATAAATAAAATCTTTAAAAAAAATACTATTATAATACAAAAAATTTATAATTCCTTAATATCAAATATTCTATAACAAAACAAGACTGGAAAAATATGGTTTTCAAGTTGTGTTGTGTATTAAAAAGATAGTATGGGCTTATTTTTATATCTTAAGCCCAAGGAGCCTAGGGTTTGGAACCATAGCTAACAATAAAAAAAAAAAAAAAAATGTTTCAAATTTTATATAGTTGTATGGTAAGGGGACCAGATTGAGGCAAATGTTTAGCTATCAGGAAGCTGATGAAATCACACCTTGTTTGGAAGATACTGGCACAAAACCAGATTCACCCCAGGCTGGGTCATCAAGCATATTCTGAAACTGCCCCATTACTTTAAACCACTTAAAACCAGCCCGTGAACCCAGTTTGGTACAGAATGTCCTCACAGACTCCCACCCTCTTATCATAGCTCTCCCCATGATGTCTGGACTTCTAGGCTGACTCTACTCAAACCACGTGTGAGGTCATGGCTAATCCGGGCCCCAAAGTGACCTCCAAAGTATTTCTAACTATAGGCCAAAGTCACTGTGAATCAGCATATAATTTCTTAGAGTCTTTCATCTTTAAAATTCAGAAAAATTTTACATCCTACTACCTATGATTTTTAAAAAATTGTTTTAAAATTCAAAACCCTTTAAGACAAAAATGCAACTCTCTCATACCTAAAATCTGAGTAAATGTGAAACTAGAGAAAGATCTACCATGTTTATCTTTTGGCTTCCTGGTACAGAGGTTGGAGG
This sequence comes from Mustela nigripes, assembly GCF_022355385.1. Taxonomy (NCBI): domain Eukaryota; kingdom Metazoa; phylum Chordata; class Mammalia; order Carnivora; family Mustelidae; genus Mustela; species Mustela nigripes. The sequence continues at coordinate 161,999,036 of NC_081557.1, read as the reverse complement.
GTCCACTTGCTGCTGTATGAGAATTAAGGACTAAATCATCAGTGGGAATTAAGAAGTCATCAGTTAACAGTGTTTACCTAAATGGCTTTTAATTAGACAGGACAGACCTACTAAGTCTATAGTCCTCCTTTGTGGGGCAGTCTCAGGCCTTAACCACAGGATGTGTGATTGACTGTCCCCAGCTGACTGGATCAGAGGTTGGTTCCTGGGACAAAGGTTACTATCCGTAAGAGCTAATGCCTATGAACTCCCTTCTCAAGAAGAATTCTGACCAACAGGGATACTATAGGCTAGAAAGATACCAAATGAATTCTTAAACTCTGCTTCTGAGGAGTTTTGAATATAAAACACAGATGAATGACACAGATGGTGAGAATTTAGAATGAGGGCAATGCTATAGAGCAACATGGTGACAGAAGGAGATAAGCAAGAGAGAGATTCAGTAGTAGAGATGGAAGAGGTGGTCTGGGTCACTGGAAGGGTAGCATACTCTAAATCTGCTGTTGTATTCTAAATACAGTTTCATTTCTCCCTGACAATATTTTCTTTGTTTATTAAGTGGCTATAACTTGAAATAACATTTAAGACTCAAACTCTAAAACGAGTCAAGCACTGACCTAAAAATGTTACCAAAAGCAAAGGCTGAGGTGGCAATGTATAGAATGTGATCTCCTATATACTTAGCTATAGGTGCAGACACATGCTGGTAAAATGCTTCTAGTTAAGGTTTTGTCGACTTCTGTTCCACTCCTGTGCTTCATTTCATCCAAGATAAAAATAGGAGAAAATAAGTTTGACACTGGGGTACTTACCCAACTCTAAAGCTGCTATTAGTGCCAAAGCAACAAGGGCTTCATTCTGCATTATTACATGTTCACTAGTTGCCATGGTAACTAGATGCTTGATGCCACCACTCTGTACAATGGTTTTAATTACATCCTGCAATAAATATCACAGTTATAAACTTTAATTTTAAACATAAAGAAACTGCATTATAGTCAGTCAATTCATTGTTAAATTGAATGGTTTTCTGACAGTGTCCTGTATGAATCATTACATTTAACCATAATTTTTTTCATCACAGAAGAAAAGGAAAAAGCTTTTAGCTTTAAATAAATTCATCAAAAGATGACAACTTAAATTACCTAAGTGAAAAAGACCACTGCAGTTCATAGCAAGGAATAGAGAGTCCCAGAAGCAACCAGTCAAAAAAATAAGTGTGACTGCCTCAAATGTCGACTTACCACAGGATCAAAAAAAAGAGAGTAAGATTTAGAATAACAACAACAATAACAAAGTTCTTCTTTTCAAATTATTATTACAGCACCAGGCAGTTGTTTTCCAGATGATCAAGGTAAAGTTTCATTTATGTTTTTTAGCTTGTACCCCTTTGTTGGATCTGACAAAACTGGATTACATGTCAAGGGACTTGAGAGGAACTTCAGATTGTCCTTCTCATTTCTCATGGCATCTATAGCTGTCTTCTTCAATGGCGGAGTAGACCATGGGTTCCAGATTGAAAAACACCAGTGCCAACATTGACTAAGCCAATTACTGAACCTCTCTGCATTTCGTGACTTTATCTATAATACTGGAATAGTGCTATCATTGGTTTTTGTGATAATTACAAAGTTATTACATGAAAAACCAATGTAAGAATATATGGCAAGGCAAAAGTTAGATTTTTAAAAAATGGCACATTTATTTCTAGTATTCATTTTTGTTTTTATCTCAGTTTTGTTTCCTAAAAACTCTTGGATTAAATGTGATTTAGTAGAAAGTCTCAATTACAGAATTTTTAGAGTAATTTTCTTTGTTCTCACTACTTTTAGTAATTTAAGTGGATATTAAGTAGCCTGCATTAGCTTCAACAGTATAAAACTAACTAATTAGAAATATTTTTCAAATTAATTTGCTAAAATGTTTGAAGAGGGGTTTCCGTTATGCTTCTACCTTATATAAATTCTCAAGAAAACAAATTATAGACAGGATCTTTGCTTTGAGCCCAAACGCATTTAGAGATCAAATATTCTAAATCATCTAAACTCAGTCCTATTACTGAGTTTTTATGGTGGCTATATTCTGGCATTTAAGTAGCCTTTTACCATTACCTCTTTTATTAAGTGAGAGACTGTCTTTTAAAGCCCTTTCTAACAAAAAGAAAGCCTCCCAATGTACTTGGTGGCCACTTTATTTGAAACTTAAAATTTGTAAAGAATTTTATAAAAATCACAAAGGAGCTTCTTGAGTAAAGAAGACAAGAGGGAGGTTCATAGATACATATGCAGTCACTTAATGAAGGTTCTTGGACTGGCATTTCATCCTTTATTTTGTGGCTCACCCCAGAGAGTCCACTGTAGTAGAAGGAGAGGCAGATAATAAATGAAGAAGGAAACTGTGTATCAGAGTGAGTAGCTCCCTTTAAGTTCAAGCATAGCTCATTTACCATCTCATTTTATTTGTTTTATTTTTATTTTTATTTTAGAGAGAGAGAGTGCACAAGCAGAGGGAGAAGTACAGAGAGAATCTTAAGCAGGCTCCATGCAGAGTGTAGATCTCACAACTCTGAGATCACGGCCTGAGCCAAAATCAAGAGTCACATGCTTAACTGAGTTATCCAGGAGCCCCTCCATCTCACTTTTTTGAACAGAAAACAGAGTATTGCTTTTTAAAGTGCCTGCTCGCTCTCTCCTCCTACTTCAGTAAATGTTTATTGAATAGCTCCTCTAGGAAGTTGCTCTGCCTGACAAAATGGAAGGTAAAAGACAAATGAAGCCTTGTTCTTGTGCTGTATGACAAACGAGATTAATACTGACAGCTACCCTCTATGGAGCAACAAGTACACACTAGACATTATACTGGGTAGTTTACAGACCTTAGATATTCTTATCCTCCCAGAAAATCCCCTCATTTAGTTATTAACAGATGAAAAAACTGAAGCTCAGATTAAGTTATGAAATCTGTCCAAAGTTGGTGACGAAGTGGTAAAAAAGTCAAGACTCAAATCTAGGCGGTTTGCTTATCACTTTCTGGTTCCTAATCACTGTGGTCTACGCAAAAGTATATGTACTAAATTCATCACTAGTATCATACATAGCTAGTCACAATGTGCTCTGCAGAGGCTCTATGAATGTATTTTAAAGTTATATTTTAAACTTCAAGAAATTAGGGGGAAAAAAGGATATTAGCACCACTCCACAGAGCAAAGTTCATCTAGAGAATTATAAATAATTTTAACCAATACACATCTAAAATTAACCTAGAGAGTTTAACTTTTCTGAAACCATTTCATTTATTAGACTGGAGAAATATACAGGAAGACATTTTTCTGGGTAATCCTTCTAAGCCCTAAGTGCATCTGCAAAATCTCCAAGAATTTTGGACATACTTTATAATGCTTTACAAAGGTTTAAATGATATATTTTTTTGCAATCCTATTTCGTAAGGAGTATTCTTATAGAAAGTTAAATTTTGGTACATACACAACTAAGGCAAATTATGTATGTAAGAGTTTCACATATTTAGCTGTTATGGCCAATTTGCCCTTAATAATTGAGATAATCCAGCTACAAACTTTGCTGAAAACTGTACAATATTGATTACAATGTAATGTTCTGAAGTAGGCTTAAATTCAAGATAATCAGTTGATAACATAGCCACTGAATCACCTAACAAAAACCTTCTCGACTTTGTATCATCAAAGACTACTTCCCAGCACAGGAAATCAGATGTTAGATGTATGAGCGAATGCCGAAATAAATTGTTTCATTAAGTTTTTAGCTTGATAACTGAAGAATGTTTTACCCTTAAAGGAGGAAGGAGAGAGTGCCTTGACAGGAAGCAATTTTTATATTTCTACTGTAGAAGCAAACCATACTTTTCTGTTTTTGTTGTCTACAATCAGAAGGTCCAGCTAGTTGCTCAAGAGTCCTAGCCTAGGGCACTCTTTCGAGGGAAGATGTGAATTTACCTCTTGGCACAAGCACAAGAATACACTGTATATGGCTGGGATGACTAAGTGAGTGTGAAACCTTGTGAGTCAGTGCAAATTTTTAGAGGGCTGGACTCTAAGTCAGAATTCAGTGTGACTTTAAAAGGAGTAGGATCTTCAAAGTTTAAAAATAACACAAGGAGAGAACTGTAATTCCCAACAGTTGGTTAAGGATCTACAAGAATGTGACTCACTTGTGCCTAGTGTTTAAAAGCTTCTTCCAGAGCAGGATTCTCTGAAGTATGTCCAGTGGAATGTATTTGATAGATGCAACTTGCAGAAACCCATTGTCTGATAGTTTGGGGATCAGTAGAGTAAACAGAGTTAAGGTTTTTTTTAGAGTAGTACTAATGTGTGCTGTGAGTTCCAAAGGCAAGGAAAGGGAATGAACTACTTCCTAACTAATCTGATCATGCAACCTTCTCTCTTTGTGCAGTGTTTTTTTAGGGTTATTATTCAATGGAATATATTCTGAGCACTGCTTTGATTCTCAAAAGGTATCACTGATTCTACTTTAATGTTTGTGAAATTTAAAAATAAGAGTTCTGATCTGGAGCTCACACAAGGAACACGCCTTATGTTCTGATCATTAAAGTATGCAAACCAAGGCTCCTAATGCTGCTTAGGAGTGGTATACACTTAACTGTAGGGAACATATGCAACAAAAAAACAAAAAGCCTGGCCTGCAGGACTGAACTGTGAATATACAGTTACAATGTGACCATGAAGTTAAAATTATCATTGAACTGTATCATTTCAAATTGCTTTTTTGTTACACACACACACACACACCCCTAGAAAAGTGCAATGCCCCGTTTCCCTGGTCTTTTCAAAACACCTACATGATGAGGATGCTTAATGGGTACTTGAAAGCTTTTATTTCCTGGTGGGGGGAATGGGGGTATAGATGAGGGACAGGGAAATCTGTGATAAATATTAACAGAAAAGCCTCAAAACCCTCAAATCTCAATTAATATAGCAAATGAACAGTTTTAGCTCCAAAATTTGGTTAAGAAGTTGTGATGCATTTTCCCAAGGGCATAAGTGAAATGCCCGAAGTTTCACTTTAGAAAACAGGTTACAGAAAAATAAAAGGCATATAATATAGATAATAAATCAGCTGCTAACCTGCTGGCCTGGGTTCCCAACACTGTAATCTTTATAATAGTTTATTTGCTCATTCATGTATTCATTCACTCAACAAACAGGTTAGCAACCATGTCAGACACATCCTAGGCTGGACACCGCTCTGAGAATGGATTTCCTCCAGCTTTGTGAGTATAGAGCATCACATACTATCTTGATATCATTTAATTTCTTAATATCATTAGCTAGCTTGGTCAGTGCCTGGTCCACAGAAGATGTCTGACACTGAGTATAGTGGTAACACCAGCAACATTTACAACGACTCCACTTACTGAGTGCTTTCTAAGTCCCAGGTACCAGTTGAGCACTTTGAGTATGTGATCTCATTGAATCATTCTCACAAAACTTTCAGGTAGATATTAGTCCAGGTTTAATATACTGAGATACTGGGATGTGAAAGACCTGACCAAGTAAATGGTGGAGATAAAATCTGAACTCAACTGTTTCATTCTAAAGCCTTATGGAATTAACTATTATGGAATAGAACTAAATAAAAGCTCAATCTTCAACTTTATCAGGGTTGTGGATCACAGGCATCCCTCATTTTACTGTTTCACTTCACTGTGTTTCACAGATCTTGCGTTTTATACAAATTGAAGGTCTGTGCAACCCTGTGTCAAGTAAGTCATTTTCCCAGAAACATTTGCTCACTTTATGTCTGTATCACATGTTGGTAATTCTCACAAAGTTTCAAACTTTTCTCCACTACTCTGTTTGTTATGGTGATCTGTGATCAGTGATGATGACTCTGAAAGCTCACTGAAAATGGTTAGCATTTTTTAGCAATCAAGTATTTTTAAATTAAGGTATCAAATTATTATATTAAACATAATGCTACTGCACACTTAACAGACTACAATATAATGTAAACACAACTTTTATATGCATTAGGAAACCAAAAAATTCATTTGACTCACTTTTTTGCAATTTTCGCTTTATCACAGTGGTCTGGAACAGAAACTATGATACCTCTGAGGTCTATCTGTAATATATTTATATATAAATATGTAAAATGCAAGCTTATGATATAGGATCTATGATATGGAATTTCCTAAAAGGCCACTTATATGTTTTTTAATGGACAGTTTTCTCTGGAACTTACTTTTGATTTACTGTGTCGTATGAGGGCAGACAGCAGTCTGTTGGACTCCCCCATCACACCAGCATGATCTTTGGCTTCACACCATTCTACCAAACGCTCCACTAATTTAACATTCTTTCCCAGTTGTTCAGCAGCTTCTGCTATAGGGAAGAAGTCAAACCACAAAGGAAACAATCACTGATAGGCAACCAACTGAAATAACTGGTGAAGATGTAAGACTGTGAAAGAAATTTATACATATATATATACACACACACACACATATATATGTAATTGTACAACACAATGATCTTATTAAGCAAGAACTGCAAATACTCCATATCTGATGGACTATTTAGCGTTTTCTACAAAGTTGTGGACTTTTATACAAAACACAAAAATACAAAACAATGTTATACTCTAATGATTCAGCCTGGTAGTATGTTAGTAGTCTGGCAAACTATAACAAAGGGTATTAGAAGGACTCTGAGAAATCAATTTAGAGAAAGGTTTAGAATTTAGAAATAAGTAAATAAACACAATTCATTCCAAGGAGTAGTTTTTGTCATTTTCCCCCCTGTAAACAGAAAATGATCTCCCTATTTGCAAAATAAATTTTTAAAAATTTTGACTGTCAGTGTACTGAAATGTGATTTTCAAGACAAGGTAAAAATGGGTACAAAATGGGGTGCCTCAGTGGCTAAGTCGGTTAAGCATCTGCCTTTGGTCCTGGGATAGAGCCCCACGTTAAGCTCCCTGCTCAGCAGGCAGCCTGCTTCTCCCTACCCCTCTGTTGCTCCCCCTGCTTGTACTCTCTCATTCTCTGTCAAATAAATAAGTATAATCTTTTTTAAAAAAAAGGGGGGGGTATGAAATGCTGAAACATAAAAACCCCTCAGAACTGCTAATACATCAATGTAAAATCAAGATTATATGTACACTAGAGATGCAATACAATTTCCATTTAAAGTCAATTATAACAAGCATGGAAATTAATGAATGGAGCTCTAAAACCAATCTCTCTTTGCCTTTTACTTGCCATTTATCTTTATGGTTATATAATTCTGAAAGCTAAAAACAAGTCCTTTTCAACTAAGGCACACTATCATACCAAAAATGTACCTTGCAAAAACATTTCTTTTACCTTGTGCATCTATTAACATTCTTAATGTTCCCAGAAGTTTGAATTGAACTGGAGGCATTTCAGACTTAAGGAATTTCAAAACTGCCTCTGTGACTCCAGCTGATAACATCTTAGCTTTATTTACAACTAGAGAAAGAGAGAAAAAGAGAGACTATGGTTAGAAAGGTGCTAACATTCTTGACTGTAGTCATTCAATTCAATACATATTTATTGTCTTACTATTTTTAAGGCCCCATATTACATTTTTCTATTTAAAAGCAGTCTTTTTACTTTAAGAATAGGACCGGGGGGTGGGACCAAATTATTCTATTTGTCTATAGGAGCACAACATATGAAATAGTATGTACTGGCTTTTAAAACCTACCCTCAAAACACTTAAAAATTTATAAAGGAAATCTGAGACCGTGGTCTTATTTACAAAACAGCGTAATTCCTCAACTTTAATAAATGTTTCTTTTTACCTCTGTCCTTGACCCAACTGTGTTAATATAGATGTTCTAGACAATATTAATAAATAAATTGATATGAAACAAGTTGATTTCTTATGGATTGTATCTTCATATAGTCATACTATTTTACCTAATCAGAAATTTATTTTTAGGAAGCAGAATAATAGCTTTAATTATCTCCTGTATTATTTCCCATGATAATGGGATCTCATCACTCAGAGTCTTTAATCCAAAGACACATTAAGGCTATTTTTAAGAATTATGTCTGCTTATAGACAGGTCACGATAGGTACACAAATCACATAAAATAAATACCTCCTTAAACAATAGGATCTTACCTCATACACAGTTGCCTACCATTCTTAAGACCTACCTGGAATGGCAAGATTCCTGAGGGCACTTAATGCTGCATGCTGTACAGTTACATTTCCATCTTCTACATGTCTGTCCAGTAAATCCATAAGTTTTTCTACAATTCCATTGTCTACCATGTGGATACAGTTTCCATCTGAATGAAACAAAAAGATTTATTTCTTCTTTATAATTAATTTAATTAAATATTTTATAGTAGTGATGCCTATCCATTATCTACAATAGGGAAAATGGAGCTACAAGAAAATAAAATGAATTCCAATTGCTTCTCCTATCAAATTCATAGAGTTTTTTTCTTTTCTGAGTAAGAAGTCATGACAAGAAAAATCTCTAGCATACAGCCTGATAATATATTAGAAGATGAGTAAGTAGAAATCATATGCTTAAAATGTCTACCAGTAGTTTTCACTTATAGTCAACTGGACATGAGTTCTGCCAATGTTACTGTACAACAATATACAGAATGCAGTCACAGCTGATGTTTAAATTATTTTTCAATGTCCAAATTTTTGAAACATGTACAAAGCAGAGAGAATATTATAATGAACCACTGTTTATTCCACGTTTAGCTGCAAGTTACCCATATTTTACTATTATTAATTATTAATTACATCATAAGGACTGAATGATCATCCTCAAAAATAAAATGGAATATGACATTCATTATACAGTTACACAGCTAAAAGTGGAATAAAATCAAACTAAAAATAAAAAGTAAGCCCATATTTCCTAGTCACAGTCTAAGAATGAGTTTCTAGACTAAAGAGCAGGAGTTCCAGACTTTAGAAATGAAAATGAAGATCTAGTTCCTTGGAGATATTATTAAACCAGATTCTACCCTAAACCAGAGGATTACTGACACTTAAGTTTTAGAGGCACAAAAGTATAAATTAAGGCACAATAACCCTACAAAGAATACTCAGATTATTAAATCAACCACCAGGCAAGAGAGCATATCCTCTCAGATAAGATGCATATTAGAATGAAACCCAAATTTAATGATCTTTGAAGTGCAGAGAACCCAAAGAAGGATTTCATGATCACTGTTCATGACCTTGAAACTACCAGAACTTAGTTAAATTGCACAAAAAATATAATTTGTTAGAAAAATCGCTAAGTAGGGGAGGCCTAGCTGGTTCAGTCAGTAGAGCATGAGAATCTTGATCTCGGGGTAGGGAGTTCAAGCCCCATGCTGGGAAGCAAAGGTTACTTGAAAAAAGAAAAGAAAAGAAAAGAAAATAATTTCATCTATCTAAAAATTAAGGTAGTGGTACACCACATATACTTCTGAACTGTTCCAGTTTTACTACATGTAATGGCAAAGAAAAATTTAAAAAAAATATATATATAGAACATCCAGTTTATAAAGGACAAAATAACATGCTTACCATTTCTGGCAAAATTTGCAATTGCCAATGCTCCAGCAAGCTGTAGCTGGTGGTTATTTGATGGAATCCAGGACAATACCCTTTGAAACACATTACCTTTTCCTCCTTCAAATAATTTCTGCATGGATTCATCTAGAGGTAAAAGAAACAAACAGATAAGAGGAAAAGAATTAAGAATAACAAATCCATATTCCTATATGACCATCCTACTGGATAACTATATACTTCACAAATGATAATTCACAGAAGGAAAAGTAATGCTCTTTTTTTAATAAGCTTTTAGTAGAGATTGGAAAAAGAGCTGAGGATTTTTCTAGTTTAAGTTCCAAATAAACTCCTAACTTTCAGCCTTTTTGGTGCAACAGCTCTCCTATGACAGCTCTCTAAGATAACGAAGATAACAAAGACTCCTTTTTCCCAGGTTCATTATCTCTAGTTCTCTCCATGATGCATTTAAGGTTCATCAACAGGATTGTATGAGGCAGGAAAATGAGAAAATGCCTAAGATATATAGTGTTCATGAAAGAGACAATACATTTTTATAAATATGACAATCATGTTCTTCGACTGTCTTAAATTATAACTCACCTCCAAGAAGTAGTAAAACCATTAGATCTGAAGCAGTTTTGAGCTCAGCAATATCATCCTCTTTGTCACTGTCCACTTTCTGCTGAACAATCTCTAGTAGACATTCTACCAGGCCTGCTTCAACCAGCTGTAACTTAATAGCATCTAAAGAATATGTGAGCAAAATAACCAAAATTTGAGATGAAATAAAAGTTGTTATAAGCAATACATTATAAAGAATTATAATAAAGAAAATGCATGATTTAGATAATACACTTTCAAAGATTTAAGTTTCAAAACAAAGTACACCTTATATACTTCTATTTCATTTTTTTTTACAATGTCTGGCAGCACCTAAACAACTGATTCTCAGCTTTGAAGCAAAGTAATAGCACTCCACTGTTAAATAGATATCTATTTTAGATATCATGCATCTATTCTAGATATCATGCTCATGTTTAAAATACTATACAACACCCACACCATTTAAAATAAAACACATACACCTATTATACAGAATTAAAGTATTATCCACTAATGGCATTTGAATAGAAAGTTACTGAAAGGTAAAGAGCTATTAGTAAATTTCAAACTATACCTAAGTATATTTGGATTCATATTTGTATAAATGTGATTTTTTCCAAGGCAGTTAATAAATCTACAAATTTCTGAATTTCAAAACCCATGTTTTTTAAAAGGGCTTCAGATTTTCATTAATTTAAAGTTTTCCCGAGTAATGGATACATGGTGGTTCATTATACTATATTTTCTTTACATCAGCATGGGTTTTAAATTTTCCATATTAAAAGATGAAAGAAAAAAATAACTTTTGAACTTTCTGATGGATAACCAGCAATGTGAAGGTATTTAACAGCAAAATTTACATCCCAATTATATTGTTAGAAATTCTCTTCAGAGCAAGCCCTACTCATATCAGATCGTTTGCACCCCTCATAACTTACATATTTTTTATTACAGAGCTTATTTCAGCGCAGATTTTATATTCTATCCATATCTGTCTCCCCCATTACAGTATGTACTACACCTCTTTCAGTTTGTATTTTAACCTAAACTCGCTTACCTAAATGCTTTGGGTCTTTTATATAGCACTTAAGATAAATGTAGACAATTACTGAAAGACCTTAGAAACATTTGCTCTATAGAATAATTAAAGTCTTGTTTTTCAGTTGGATTTTATTTTAGTCATTGGTTTCCCTAAGCTGTATATGTACACATCTATAGCAATGGCAGCTTTAGGTTGTTATTTGGGAGAATCAAAGACCTTTTTATAAATGACGTTTTCTTTTAGTCAATATTAAGATATAAAAATTTAGGTTCCCCCCACTCCCAACACTAGGACCACTGAGAATCTTTAGAATATTATCTAAGAATACACAGAATATTCAACCCGGATTTTTTTTTTTTTAAGGTACACTTGCACTGTGCCATGCTGAAAGTAGGGCGTTTCCTTGGTTACAGAATGCTAGGGCTAGAAATGTGTGGTGACTAGAATTGAAAGTAATGAGAAAAAGCCTTAAAATTCTAAAAACCCTGAATTATACAAATCCCAATTTTAATTCTTTGCATACAAGGAAAACTAAAGATGAACCAAAGATGAATACTAAGGATAGTCCAGAAATAAGCTTTCAAAGGTATCATTCAATTCACTGCACAATTATAAAACAGAAGTGAAGGTGGTAAAGGAGGAAACAGATATAAGAAAAACCCTGTTATTTTGACATATTGCAAGAAAGGTTACAGGTAATTCTCTGGTATAAAACTGACTGAAGGTCACAATAAAAATTTCATTTGGCCAAACCACCAAATGAGATGAGAAACAAGTTTTATTCTTTGTTCTTTAATAAGATCTAAAGCATTTAGAAAATTTAAAATGTGTCAAGATTAAAGTTTACAGCTCTCTCACAGTTTGACTGTAATCACGTATATATGTGGGAGGCTTTAAGTAGCCTTACTAAGGAGGATCAGCAAAGCAGTCTGCCAAAGCAGATAGCTCAGCACACATTTATCAACACAATTCTGCCCAAGGACATCTATTTTTATAGCCACCATTTGCATATATAGGTAAGTATACATACAGGTGTATCATATATATAAATACATAAACACCTATGTACTTACATATACTTTAAAATCTTTTCTAAATGGTGAAAAAAAATGCCACAAAAGGAATAAAGTACATAATATACGTATTAGTTTAATCAATTACTATGAAGCAAATAACCATGTAACTTCCACCAAGATCAAGAAATTCATTGCCAGCATCCCTGGGAGCCCCTCTGTTCATTCCCATTTCCCATCATGTATTACTTACTCTCTCCACTCCTCTCAAATCACTACCTTGATTTTTATGGTAAACACACTCATAATTTTCCTTACTATTTCACTAAATAAATAAGCATTCCTGAAAACTACAGTTTAATTTTACCTTTTTTGAATTATTATATAAATGGAACCTTACAATACATATTTTTAGTGTTGGCTTTTCTTTTTTTTTTTTTAAGATTTTATTTATTTATTTGAAAGACATAGAGAACACAAGTAGGTAGAGCAGTAGGCAGAAGGAGAGGGAGAAGCAGGCTCTCCACTGAGCAGGGATCCCAATGCAGGGCTCAATCCCAGGACCCTGGGATCATGATCAGAGCTGAAGGCCCCTGCTCAACTGACTGAGCCACCCAGGTGTCCTGTAGTGTAGTGTTGGCTTTTTTCTATCAATTTTTTTTTTAAAGATTTTTTTATTTTTATTTATTTGACAGAGAGAGATCACAAGTAGGCAGAGAGGCAGGCAGAGAGAGAGAGAGGAGGAAGCAGGCTCCCTGCTGAGCAGAGAGCCCAATGCGGGACTCGATCTCAGGACCCTGAGATCATGACCTGAGCCGAAGGCAGCGGCCCAACCCACTGAGCCACCCAGGCACCCTCTATCAATGTTTTTAAGATTCATCTAACTACTGTTAAAGTTGTCTTCATTTCTTTTCCTAAGTATAATTTTTTCCACTATATGAGTCTACCATTCATTATTCTGTTGTTAATGGACAGGAGTTGTTTCTAATTTTTCCTTTGTTATAGATAAAGCTAAGAACATTTCTGTAGTGGTTCCTGGTAGACATGTACATGTTTCTGGCTATATTCTAAGAGCAAAATTGCTCAATCACACAGAATACAATCTTGAACTTGTTTTCCAAATTGTACCAATTTACACACCCACCAGCACTTACTGAGTTCCCACCACTCCACACCCTCATCAACATTATTAGACTTTCCAATGGGTATGTAGTGTTCCATTCTGCATCCCCATTACTAATGAGTTAAGCATATTTTCATGTGTTTATTAGCCATTTGGACTTTATCTTTTGTCAAGTGCCTATTTAAATCTTTTATGTTTTCCCTCTGGCTTTCTACCTTTTTCTTAATGATCTGTGGGAGTTTTTATAAGTTGTACACATTGTATTGATTATGTGTGTTGTAGATATCTTCTCACACACTGTGGTGCTTTTCACTCTTAATGGTGCTTTTGGTGTCTTTGATTTTCACTAGAAGTTTTAGCCAAATTTATCTATCTTTTCCTTTATAGCCAGAGATTTCTGTGGCCTAAGAAAATTCTTTATAACTCCAAGGCCATAACAATATTCTTCTATCTTACATTTTAAAGGTATGTTTTCTGGTTTTTACTTTCCCATTCAGGTAATTATCTACCTAAACTTTTTAAATACAGTATGAAATATGGGTGTACATAGTGTCTTCATTTGTATTTTTTCCCCATATTCCCAGCACTGTTCATTGAAAAGACTGTTCTTTCTGTACTGTTTTGCACTGACAACTTGTTCTTTTCTCCTAATAAAATAAGTACTTATTAATGCATCCATCTGTTTTTAGGTATCCTGGTCTTCTCATCCATCGTTGTACCAATACCACATTGTCTTTTAATTACTACAGTTTCATCAGAATAAAGTTTTCTTTTCTTGACAAATCTTATTAGTGATTTACCAGTTTTTATTTAGTCTCTCAGACTCAACCTTGGTGATTATATGCTTATGTTGCATTATATATTTTCCATTTTATTAATCTCAGCTCTTTAGATTTTCTTGCCTCTAAGTATGGCTTTATCACCTATATCACATAAGATTTAAGATACAGTACTGTTTTCATTATTAGAAAATTTTCTAATTTCCAATGTGCCTTGGTGGCTTATTTGGTTGAGCATGTGACTCTTGGTTTCAGCGCAGGTCATGATTTTTGGGTCGTGAGATCATGCCCTGAGATCAAACTTGAGATTCTTTCTTCCTTCCACTTGTGCATGCACTTGTGCATATACTCTCTCTCTCAAATGAAAATCTTCAAAAAAGAAATATTTCCAATTTCCGTCATAATTCTCCTTTGACCTTCGAGGTACTAGAAATATATTTTTTAGTATCTAAATATAAAGGGATTTCCTAGTTATCTTTTTATTAGACAATTCACTTAAGTAAGAACACATACTCCATAAGGTTGCAACCCTTTGAAATAGGTTAAAACTTTTTTCTTTTTTTATTAGCTTTTAAAAATTCAATTAAACATATAGCATATCATTAGTTTCAGAGGTAAAGTTCAATAATTCACCAGTTGCATATGACACCCAGTGCTCATTACGTCACATTAGCATCCTCAATGTCCATCACCCAGTTACCCCATCCCCCCACCAACAACCCTGTTTGTTTCCTATAGTTAAGTCTCTTATGGTTTGTCTCCCTCTCTGATTTCAACTTATTTTATTTTTCCTTCCTTTCCCCTAAGTTTATCTCTTGTTTCTTAAATTCCATATATGAGTGAAACCATATAAGTGAACCATATATAAGTGAAACCATATTTACCTTTCTCTGATTGATTTATTTCACTCAGCCTAATACTACATCAATGTAAAACTTTTTCATGACTATACGTGTATTATATATTTCATGTGTACTTGAAAAGAAAGGGCCCCATAGCTGAGTGCAGTATTCCACAATATGTCTGTTAAATCAATTTTCTTAATCATGTTATCTTTTCTATAATCTTTTTGTTGTTTTTTTATCTGCTTGTTGTATCAGTTACTAAAAAAGAGGTATTAAAAACTCCCATGATATTTATGGACTTGTCTATTTCTCTCCATAATTCTGAGTATTTCTGCTTCCTATGTTTTGAGGTAACGTATACTTACAGCTCCCAGGTGAATCAGAACTGTTATCACCCTACCTCTATTAAGTCTTTTAATTTTAAGTTTTTTTAAATCTGATATTAAATATAACTATCTCAGCCTTCTTAAAGTTTGAATGGTTTATTTACTTATGAAGATATATTTATTTTAGAGAGAGAGTATGTGCCCATGGAAGTAGAAGCGGGGAAAGGAAGGGAGTAAAGGAGATCAGAGGGAGAGCAGCAGACTCCCCACTGAGCATGGAGCCTGATGTGGGGCTCATCCCAGAACACAAGATCATGACCTGACCCAAAATCAAGAACCAGATGCTCAACTGACAGCCACCCACGCTCTCCTGAGTGATTTTTATTTTTTTGATTTGATTATTTTTTTAAATTTTTTTAAATACTTTTATTCTCAAATACTTTTAAATACTCCTTAAGAGTATTTCTCTTAAATACTTTAAAATCTCCTTATATTTAACAAGTTTTAAAAAGCATACTTGATTTTTAAAAATTCACTTGACAATTGGTCTCTTAATTGAAGGATTTAGGTCAAATGCATTTAATATAATTACTGAAAAATTAGGACTTAAACCTAGTATATTTTGTATGCCCTATTTGTACCCCCTGTTCCATGTTCCTTTTTCTCTCCTCTCTTCTGTTATTTTGAAGGTATGCTTAAAAAAAACTTTCCATAAATCTTTCCATTAGTTTGGCAGTTACACATTGTTTTCAAAAATTATTTTAGTAATCACCTTAAAAGTTGGTGAAACTTCTCAGTTTTTACTCTGAAAATATCTTTAAATTTTGCCTTTAGTGTTTTTTTTTTAAATTTTAATTTATTTATTTGACAGAGAGAGAAATAGAGCACAAATGAGGGGCAGGGGCGGGCAGTAGGCAAAGGGAGAGGGAGAAGCAGGCTCCCTGCAGGGAGCCTCAACTAGGGGCTCGATTCTAGGACCCTGGGATCATGATCTGAGCTGAAGGCAGACGCTTAAGTAACTGAGCCACCCAGGCGCCCTTGCCTTTAGTTTTGAAGGATGTTTTCATGGGGTTTAGAATTCTAGGTTGGCACTTTTTTTCCCCCAGCATGTGGAAGATGTTTCATCGTCATCTGGATTTCATTATTGCGCTGAAAGATAAGCAATCAGCCAAACTGTCATCCTTTTTAAGATGATCAGTTTTTTTCCTGGCTGTTTTTAAGATTTTTGTCATTAGTTTCCAGATACTGTATTGATATATAGATTTCTTTTTATCAGGTTTTGATTCCTTTGGGTTTTTGAACATTTGTTATCTTACATTAGTAATTTCTGCCAAATTCTGTCAAAATTTTTAAAAATATTGCCTCTGCTTCCCTCACCACTTTTTGGAACCCCAAAAAATATATGTGAGAGCTGAGAGCCTCTCACTGTACCCTTTGTATTTCTTATTCTCTTTTTGTGTATATTGATTATTTTTTCTCTCTTTATACTTCATTCTGGATTTTCTTCCCATAGGTCTTCCAGTTCACTGGTTCTCTAAGATGACTATATTTAATCTAAATCCATCTATTAGGTTCTTATTTTGGATTATATTTTTTTCAATTCAGGAATTTCCAATTGTTTTTCAAATCTGCTATGTCACTTTTTATAGTTTCTAGTTTCCTTCTAAACTTTTTTCGAGGTTCCTTTGAGCTCTCTGAATATAGTAAGCACACCTATGTTGAGTCAATGTCTAATAATTCCAATAATTGGAGATTTGCTGTTGTTGCCTGTTCTTTGTGCTGGTTCTTGCTTACACTATCTTACACCACCTCATTCCATTATCATCCTTACTGATTATGTGCTAGACATTGTTATTTGAAAAATTATTTATATGGGATGCTATGGTTCACTCTTATTCCTATGGTGTATCCCTTTAGATTTTTTACCAAAAATGGGAATAGTTTACCAGTGTCCACACTGTCCTTTTGCCTTACAAAGCTTCATAAGTGAAGTTCAGCCCTTAGGTGCCTTTTCCAGATAGGCATAAAAATGTGTAAGCCACAGAATCATGTTTTTGCCAAGATTTTATAATCAAAGAAACTTGGAAAGTAGTTTTGGCAAATGGAGATATAGTTACAGAGTAGATAAGTAGCTGAAGTTATAGATACCCAAATAAAACATCACGTCATTAATAAAGAAGACTTTTGAGTTAAATAGCTGGCAACTACGTAATATTAGGAAAAATGGAAAAAGCATATATGATTAAAAAAAAAATCCAGAGATGCGTTTATTTTCTCACCATTTTCTGCCAATGGAGCAAGAACTTCAAAAATCATTTCCCTTTTATCATGTTCTATTTGTTTCTTGAAGAGTTTTACCAGCTCTTCAGCAATGTTCGTACTGGCAAACTGTTCTTTACTTGACTCTGCAAAACAGGAGAGGTAATCTTAGAGTAAACACACAAAATTAAATGCAGAAGTTGTTTTTTATTACTTTCAATTCATGCTCATTTTGTACCATTACTGATAAATACGAATATTCCTCAAGTACAGGAACTATCAGATACATCAGATACATCTTACATTAAAGAAAGCATTTCAACCCAGTTTTATTCAAGTCTATAAAAAATGTTCACTAGCATAATGTATAGGTAGCCATAGCAACAATTAAATTACTAAGTTATAAATTCATAGTGTCAAGGCTTTTAGTCAAAGAAGAAAAACTGCTCATAACAGACTGCATTTTACATGGCTGAAGTAAAGATGACTTATCATCATTACATTTAGATCATAAAAACGGTATGTTCTTGTGCTGGTCCTGACATGCCTACTATTAAAGGTCAATTCTTCACATGTACTTGGGGTCTCATTCTCTCCTACCTCTTTAGCATTTCTGATCTCTCCTCACTCCAGAGACCCACCATCAGCATTTAAATATGCTCTAATATTTCTCACAGAAAAAAGCAATCTTAAAAATAGCTTTCTCGGGGCACCTGGGTGGTTCTGTTGGTTGAGACTCCAAATCTAGGTTTTGGCTCCAGTCATGATCTCATGGTTGTGGGACTGAGCGCCCTCCCCACTGCCCCCGCCCTGAAACGAGATCCATGCTCAGCAGGGTGACTGCCTTTAGATTCTCTCCTTCTTCCCCTCCTCCCACTCACACATGTATGTTCTCTCAAATAACCTTTAAAAAAAAGAAAAACAACCATCTTCTACTTTACTTTTCTTCAACTACCATCCAATCTCTGTTCAGTTTCACAAACTAGTTTCTTGATAGCATCTACATATACTGTCTCTACTTTCTGAACTCGCATTTGCTTTTAAACCCACTTCAAACTAATTTTGGCCCACCTGCTCCTTCTCTTCTGTCAAACCTCTATAAATTCCAGTTCCTTGGGACTTGATCCTTTTTTTTTCTTATCTTTTTGGTCCTCTCATCCCAGACAATCTAATTCTCTTCCACAGCAACAAAACAGTACCTGTATATTGATACTTATACAATCCTATCTCTAACCCTCTTTTATACTTCAGGCTACTCATTTAACTGGCCACCTGACATCTCCATGTGAATATCCCCCTCTAGTATCCAGACTCAATGTCTAAAATTAGGACTTTTGGTACTACCTGAAATCTGTATTTCTTCCAGAGTTCCTTTACTTCCTTTAGTTATTAAATGAACAGTTCATCTATCCATCTACACGGGTAGAAACCTAGCAGTCATTGCACACTTGTTCTCATTCAACTTTACCTCCAGTGAATTACCAAACTCTACCAATCTGCCTCCAAAAACACAAATGGAATCCATTCCATTTCTCTCCATTATCTTCTTAATTTCTTTTGCTGCCTCAGAAGTCCTAAAAATTTATCCAGAATTTTCAGAGAATTCTGACCAAATCCAATCTAGATTTATTACTCTCTGTTTGGGGGCACAGGTGATATCCTAGAATTTTTTTTTTATCATTATCTTAATAGATACTGTCTTTTCCTTCCAGTATTAGGTACTCTATTATCTATATCCTTTTGCCTTCACTTGTTTCAATTTGGTATAAGCATCCTCCAGCAGCTTCCAAATACACTTCTTATAATACTATATACAGGAGACAAATATTTTAAAATCCTCACTGTCTGAAAATGCTTTATCCCACCTAGAGTTTGTGCCTCTAATTTAAATTAGTCTCTCACCTCATTCCATTATTTTCTCATACTAGCAATTATCACAATTTATAATTATATGATTGTTTATAAATTTAAAATTTTCCCATCTCACCCACTAAGCCATAAGCTCCTTGAGGGCAAGGACGATGTGTATTAGCTACGAATTATTTTTTGTTCCTTTGGGATTATTTTTTTTTCATTTGCTTAGTTTTCTATGTACTTATCATTAATTCAGCTCCAAACTCCAAACTGTTGATCAACTAATCTTCTCTTAAGAAGCTCACTTTAGGTAATCATTCAATTTCATCTCCTCCAAGAATTACCCCAACCCCAACTCTAGCAGCCTCTAATTTGTTCCAATCTGGACTAGGTGCTCTTTGAAAATAGGCCATTTGGGGCCCTTGAGTCACTATCCTAATAGGAATTCCTCTTTTCCTGTTGGATCTCTTGTCTTCTGATTGCTATGTAGTCTTCTTTCTTAATTTAAACTCCTTGCTTTGGTGGAACACATCTCACAGTGGCTTCCAGAGGAAAGGTATGTAGGACAGTAATTTTCTGAAATGCTCATGTTTGCTAATGTCTTTATTATAACTTCACACTTGTTTGACAGTTTGGGTATAGAATTCTACATTGGAAATCATTTTCTCTCCAATTTTTGAAGGCAGTACTTTATCTTCTTCTGGTTGCCAGTGTTTTGAGACATCTAATATCTACATATTCATAGTATTTTGTATGCAACTTTTTGATAAGGAACTCAGAAAAATGAGAGATAAGGGCACAGAAAATGTTTCTGAAGAAATAATAGCTGAAAACTTCCCTCATTTGGGGAAGGAAATGAGATATCCAGATCAAGGAGGCACAGAGATCAGCTGAAAAATTCAACCCAAAGAAGTTCACACCAAGACATTAATAATAAAAATGGCAAAAGGCAGTATAAGGAAAAAAATTTTAAAGCAGCACGTGAAAAGAAGATAGTTACATACAAGTGGATTTTTCAGCAGAAACTTCATATGCCAGAAGGGAGTGACATAATACATACAAAGTACTGTAAGGGGAAAATCTGTAGCCAGGAATACTCTTTTTTTTTTTTTTTTTTTTTAAAGATTTATTTATTTATTTGACAGAGAGAAATCACAAGTAGGCAGAGAGGCAGGCAGAGAGAGAGAGAGGAGGAAGCAGGCTCCCTGCTGAGCAGAGAGCCCGATGCGGGACTCGATCCCAGGACCCTGAGATCATGACCTGAGCTGAAGGCAGCAGCTTAACCACTGAGCCACCCAGGCGCCCGCCAGGAATACTCTTAACAAGGGTATCATTCAGAATAGAGAGATAAAAATTTTCTCAAAGAGTACATGACCACTAATCCAGCCTTACAAACAATATTAAGAGAGACTCGTTGGGTGAAAAACAAAAGACCACAAGTGAGAATATGGGAAGTAAAAAGCACAAAATCAATAAAAAATATTTCTGTAAAAATCAGTCGAGGGATTCATAAAACAAAAGGATTCAAGTATGATACCATATACTAAAATTGTGTGTGGGGGGGGAGAAGTAAAAGAATGGACTCAAACTTACATAACCATCAAACTTATATAGACTGCTATACACAGAAGACATTATACACAAACCTAATGGTAACCACAAATCAAATACCAATAATAGATATGAAAAAAAAAAAAAAAACCAACAACAAAGGAATCCAAGTATAGCACTAAAAAAAAGCCAACAAACTATGAAAGAGAAAAAAAGAAAGGACCGGAGAGAATCTAAAGCAACAACCACAAAAGGGTAACAAAATGGCAATAAATACGTATCTATCAATAATTACTTTGAATGTAAATGGACTTAATGCTCCAATGAAAGGACATAGGGTAAAGGAATGGATAAAAAAACAAGACCCATCCATGTACTGCTTACAAGAGACTCATTTCAGACCAAAACACACCTGCAGATTGAAAGTGAGGGGATGGTGAAACATTTTTCATGCAATGGATTCCAAAAGAAAACAAAATAGACTTTACAACAAAGACTGTGACAAAAGACAAGGATACTATATAAGAAAGGGGGCAATCTAATAAGAGGAAATAACAACTATAAATATTTATGCACCCAACATGGAAGTACTCAAATACATAAAACAGTTCATAACAAATCAACGGTAATAAAATAACAGCAAGGGACTTTAATATCTCACTTACATCAATGGACAGACCATCCAAACACAAAATCAACAAGGAGGGAATGGCTTTGAATAACACACTGGATTTAATAGGCAAATTCAGAACACTTCGGCATCTACATTCAACATGGAACATTTTCCAGAACAGATCACATATTAGGCCACAAAACAAGTCCCAGTAAATTAAAAAAAAAAAAAGAGGTCATACGATGCATGTCTCTCTCTCTCTCTTTTTTAAAAAAGGATTTTATTTATTTATTTGAGAGAAAGAGAGAGGGAGAGTGAGCATGAGCGGGGGGATGGGGGCAGGGGGCAGAAGGAGAGGGAGCAGCAGACTCCCTGCTGAGTAGGGAGCCCGACATGGATCCCAGGACTCTGAGATCATGACCTGAGTTGAAGGCAGATCCTTAACCTGATGCCCCACCATGCATCTTTTCTGACCACAATCTTATGAAATTAGAATTCAATCATAAGAAGAAATCTGGAAAGAGCACAAATACATAGAGGTTAAATAACATCCTAGTAAATAATGAATGGGTCTACCAAAAATCAAAGAAGAAATTAAAAATTACATGAAAAAAAAAATGAGAATGAAAACACAATGGTCCCAAGTTGTTGGGATACAGCAAAAGTGGTTCTAAGAAGGAAGTTTACAGCAATACAGCCTACCTCAAGAAGAAAAAAAAAAAAAAATCTCAAACAAAAACCCTAACCTTACACCTAAAGGAGCTAGAAAAAGAAAAACAAACAAAAGCCAAACTCAACAAAAGGAAGGAAGTAATAAAGACTAGAGCAGAAGGAAATGATATAGAAACCAAAAAACAATAAACTGATAGATGAAACCAGGAGGTAGTTCTTTGAAAAGATCAATCTAATTGACAAACCTCTAGGAAGACTCATTTAAAAAAAAAAAAGAGGGCCCAAATACTAACAAATTGTACAACATAGGACAAATGGGTAAATTCCTAGAAATAAATAACCTACAAAACAAAGGAGGAAGAAAGAGATGATTTGGACAGACCAAGTACCAGCAATGAAATTAAATCAGCAATCAAAAAATTTCCAAGAAACAAAAGTCCAGGATCAGAGGGTTCCACAGTTGATTTCCACCAAACATTTAAAGAAGAGTTAATATCCACTCTTCTCAAACTATTCAAAAAAATACAAGAGGAAGCAAATCTTCCAAATTCAATCACCCTGATACCAAAACTAGATAAAGACACTACAAGAAAAGAAAACTACAGGTTAATATTTCTCATGAATATAGATGCAAAATCATCAACAAAATATTAACAAACTGAATTCAACAATACATTAAAAAACTCATACACCAGAATCAAATGAGTTTTTCCTGGGATGCAACTGTGGTTCAATATTTTCAAAACAATCAATGTGATACATCACATTAATAAAAGGATAAAAACCATATCACTTTAATAGAAGCAGAAAAAGCATTTGACAAAGAAAGACATCCAATCATTTTAAAAACCCTCAACAAAGTAGCTCTAGAAGGAATCTATCTCAACATAATAAAGGCCTTATATGAAACACCCACAGCCAACACTATACTCAATGGTTGCAAAACTGAAAGCTTTTCTCCTAAGGTCAGGAAAAAGTCAAGGGTACCACTCTTGAGACTTCTTTCTACTCAACACAGTACTGGAAGTCCTAGCCACAGCAATTAGACAGCATAAAACAATAAAAGGCAACCAAATTGGTAAGGAAGACATAAAACTCTTAGTATTTGCAGATGACATTATATTATACACAGAAATCCCTAAAGACTCCACCAAAAAACTACTAGAACTGATAAATGAATTCAGTAAAGTAGGAGAATACAAGATCAATGTACAGAAATCTGTTGTATTACTATACGCTAATAATGAAGCAGGAGAAAGTAAAATCAAGAAAATAATCCCATTTATGATTATCAAAAATAGAATATCTAGGCATAAACTTAATTAAAGAGGTGAAGGACCCGTATCCTGAAAACTATAAAACACTGATGAAAGAAATTCCAGACAATTCAAGAAATGGAAAAACATTCCATGCTCATGGGTTAGAAAAACAAATACTGTTAAAATGTCTATATTACCCAAAGCAACCTACAGGTTTAATGCAATCCCTATCAAAACATCAAAAGTATTTTTTCATGGAACTAGAACAATCTTAAAATTTTTATGGAATCACAGAAGACCTTGAATAGCCAAAGCAATCTTGAAAAATAAAAACTAGAGGTATCAAAATCTCAGACTTCAAGTTATATTGCAAAGCGGTAATATTTAAAACAGTATGGTACTAGCATAAAAACAGACACACAGATCAATGGAATAGAACAGAAAACCCAGAAATAAACCCACAATTATATGGTCAATTGATCTTTGACAAAGGAGGAAATAATATCCAATGTAGGGTTAGTATCTATAATATAAAAAGAACAATACAACGTAATACTCAAGACAAATAATCCAATTAAAAATTGGAAGAAGACCCAAACACGTATTTCTCCAAAAAAGACATACAGATGGCTAACAGACACATAATAAGATGCTCAAGAAATGCAAATCAAAACTATAATAAGATACTGCCTTACACCTATCAGAAAGGCTAAAATTGAAAACACAAGAAGTATTGGTGAGGATACAGAGAAAGGGGAACACTCTTGCATTATTTGTGGGAATGCAAATTGGTGCAACCATTGTGAAAACCAGTATGGAGCTTCCTCAAAAAAATTAAACACAGAACTACCCTACAATTCAGGAATCACACTACTGGGTATTTACCCCCAAAACACAGAAACACTAACTCAGAAGGATACATTCACCCCTATGTTTACTGCAGCCTTATTTATAATAGCCAAACTAGGGAAAAAGCCCAAGTTTCTATCAATAGATGAATGGATAAAGAGCAAATGGTATATATTTACAACAGAATATTATTCAGTCATAAAAGGGAATGAAATCTTGCCTTGTTGTCTTTGCAATGATATGGATGGAATTAGAGAGTATTATGCTAAATGCAGTCAGTCAGTCAGAGAAAGTCAAATGCCACACAATCTCACTCATATGTGGAATTTAAGAAACAAAACCAAGGAACAGGGAAAAAAAGAAAAAAGAGAGACAAACCAAGAAACAGACTCTTAACTATAGAGAACAAGCTAATGGTTATCAGAGGGGAGGTGGGTTGGGGGATGTGGGAAATAGGGGAAGGAGGATTAGAGTATATTCATCATGATTAAAAAAAAAAAGAAGAAGAAATTGGGATTTAAAAACCAATTAGGAGCTATGAGCATAAGCAGTCTTCTGAACTACAAGATTATCTGTAAGGGCAGTCCAATGGCCTTTTTGTATAAATATCTTGACGTTCTACAGAACAAATGGGATAATAACATTGGGGTTCTCAGTATTTTCACTTAAACTATTTTTGGAATGGTACTCTGGTACCTGTTACTTCAAGTTAGTCTGATGTCCCCAGACTATAAGTTTTCTGTTTGCAGCCTTTCTAAAGAATATATACAACCTTTGTTTACATGGGAAGGGGTAGTTACTATGAAGTGTGGAAAGGGGCTTTCTGGTAGTAGTGAACACCCCATGAGAACACGCCCCTTACGAAGGACCTCTTCCACTTGTCCTGGAAGAGGAGAAGGGGAAGCACAAGAAATGTTTTATGCAGAGCCTCAACCCCTACTTCATGGATGTCAAGGGCCCAGGATGCTATAAAATCACATCTTTGGCCATGTGCAAGGGGTAGTTTTGTGGGTTGGGGCCTCCACTGTCCTCTGCCAGCCTATAGCAGGAAAAGCAAGTTTTAAAGAAAGATGCGAGGGGCACCTGCATAGCTCAGTGGGTGAAAGCCTCTGCCTTTGGCTCAGGTCATGACCCCAGGGTCCTGGGATCGAGCCCTGCACTGGGCTCTCTGCTCGAGAGCCTGCTTGCTCCTCTCTCTCTGCCTGCCTCTCCACCTACCTGAGATCTTTGTCTGTCAAATAAATAAATAAAATATTTTTTTTAAAAAAAGAAAGATGCAAAGGAGCACTAAAGCACCCTGAATCAGATGCGTGGGAAACTATCTCAATAAACATATTTTGGGTAAAATAAAATAAAAAAGAAGTAAAGTAAGGAAAGGGAATGCTATTTTAATAACACCAAATTCTGATCCTTCTGAAGATTCCAAAGAACAAATTGGTTACTTCTTGGCTTTTTAATCTAGGAACTATACATCAAAAGTTTTGCTAAATTATTTATTGTTTGTCTTTCTTCCCAGGTCCTAAAATACTTTTGTGTCATCTCCTCTCCCTTTTTTCTCTTCCCCTCTCCTTGTGGATTTAAGTCTTTATAAAAGTATCCCTTTACTGTAGTTTTAGTTTCTAGAAAGAAGTGAAATTAAATACAAGTTTTTATTCTAACACTTCTATACACTAAATCCTAATATATTAAGCAGGAATTTTCATTATAAAAGATTTTGGAGCCAAATAAAAAGGAAGTCCTATAAACTAGGACTCAAAGAAAACAAAAAAAAACTAGGACTCAAAGCAAACAAAAAGACAGAAGTACACTTCCTTTTTTTGTCCCCAATTCTGTAATAGATTATACTTATTCTATATTTTGCCTTTGTATTTTTTGTGAGCAAAACCGCAAAAATTTGTTTAACATTTTTATTAATAAATTTGACTAAAAATAACTTTAGCATATACTAATATGTCATATTCAGAAGCGTGTAATACAAATGTATGGAACTTGATATTTAGGTCAGAACTTGATATACCAGGTCAGAGTCCTGGTGCTTTTATTTATTTTTTATTTATAAAGTGGGTATAATTAACAGAATTAATTTGTTTGTTTTAGCTATTATATTTAGTTATGACGAAACATCATTTGGTTTCACTGTCTCCATTATACAAAATTTATTATGAACATGGTTGTGGGGTAGATTCAGACCAGGCATTCTAACTTTATAAGAATCACAGGAAGGAAGGTCAGAAAGAAGAGAGTACTATTAATGATACAGAGAAAAACAAAACAGAGAAAAAAGAGACAAGGATGCTGGTGGCATCAGTCCTCTTCTCTGTTGTGACCGGGCTGTGTTTCCAGTATTGGTCTGTTTCTGTCTGCCTTCTGATTTTCAAGGATTTCTAATATTTTTTTCTAATGCTGCTACAAATATATTATGAAAAAGTCCTCTATCATTTTTAGGGATTTTCTAAAAGTGGGAGAACCCTTAGTCTGTTAGGTTCCTTTTTACCTGATAAACAATTTATATAAAATGCAATAAATTAACAATACTTATTTTTGTCCTGGAAAAACAATACTTGATTTCAAGACCAACTCTCATGTAAAATTACTAAAGTCAAGTGGAAATCATTTTAAATATTCAACTCTATTAAATAATATACAAATGGAAACTTCAAACCTTGATAAATAAAACAATGAGGGAAGCAAAGGACCTCCAATTATAAACAATATAATCTAAGATATAATTGGACCTACTTTTTTTTTAAACAATGAAGCAAGTACTGGCATTGCTTCAAAAAATAATATAATCTAAATGGATCTCCAGGTTGTTAACATCTAGAGGAAAACTTATTATAAGTACATTAATAAAGTTAATTACATTTGTGGTTCATGACTAGGACTTACCAAGTTCCGCTAAGTTGCCAAATGCAACAAGACACATTTCTGTAAGAGCTGCATTTTGGCAATGGATGCCCAATAATTTCACTAAGGTAGGTATAACACCCATATTGATAAGCTGAGCTTGAAGGGAATCTGTAAAAAACAAACAAAAGTGTTTATGTATCAAACGGACATTAGTAAGAAGAAAGCACCTCTTATTCTCCCTATTGCAAGATCAATACCATTTTCAATTATAGTAAAACATGATTAAGTCCATCCATACAACTGTCTGAAAAATCTTAAAACATTAGTTCACAAGAGTTGAGTTTTGAATCTTTTCAATGATTAAAAGAAATATAAAAAAGAACAGAACTCAAATAATATGTCAAAACATAAATTTAAAAAAAAACAGGGTCTTATACCTTTGTTGAGTAAGCTTTAAAAATATATAAATAATTAAACATTACCACTTATCATTATGTGAAAAGGTTAGACAAAATAATATTTGTATTATACTGTATTGTAGGAAAGCAGAGTATACAAAAAGCAGAGAAAAAACAGTTAACAAAGGCCAAGAGAAGACAGAATCTTAGAATCCCTTAAAAGTTGCTTTATAATAAAGAATGAAAAATATATATAATATACAAAAATCATTTTATTTGTAGCAGAATGTTCTTCGATGACTGCTAGGAAGGAAAGTCGTTTTATAAGGAAAAAATGTGTTATTTAAAATATTTTTCTTTTTGAAGATTTAATAACAGTGACAAGCATCATAGTAAAGAAAGGAAAATGTGGCTTGAGGTGAAGAGAATGAGATCAATACACTTTATCATCACTGCTTGTCTTCATTTTCTAAGAAAACTAATTAGTTTTAAAGTACTTAACAGGCCTGGGATTTCCACAATAGCTCTTCATAAACAAATTATGGCAGAATACCTGTAGCAAAGCTGAAGGTAAATAAGCCAAATGAAAATCAAAAGTTCTGCCTCTTACAATAAGCTAAGAAAGATATAAACATTCATATGCCTATGCAAAACACTAGAACTATTAATAATTTTCATCCAAAGATACAGAATGCTTTCAAAATTCTGTTTCTTTTAAAAATTATATGCCATTTTCAAGCTAACAATTTTTTCCAAATTCTTTTTTAGTTACCTATTGGGAATCTAAAGATAAAAATCCTGTTTATTACAAACACATTTTCCTTAGAGTAAGCATCCCTTAACAATCTGCCTACTAATCTCTTCATCACTCTTTCCAGTTCTTAACCAACTGATAAGGAGGTGGTTGGGTGATAATCAGATAAGAACAAGAAGGCGGGTTGAGTTGCCTCACATGCCAGTTGATTATATGCCTGTTGGTCTTTCAAGTCAATTTTTCCTGCTTTTAGAGTAAAGTATGAAGGGACAGCCAACAGAGCTTATCACCCTGAAAACTGATGAGTGGGTAATTACGCATACTATCTGGTTCAATTGTGGAGGGCCTATTACCAAAACAAGAAAACAGTCCTGGGAAAAAGGGAAGTTTACATTTAGAGTTCAAATAGTCTAAAACAATTTCAAATTTTGCAATGGAATTATGAAATCTAAAAAGAGAAAGAATAAAAGAGTATATTCAACTAAATCATTTGTTCTTATGCCTTTAATGTTACGTATTTCTTCTTACTATACAATTCAGCAAGTGATGATTCACAATATCTGTATTATCTTATAAGCAAATTACTTAGGTTATAAGGTATAGTGTTATGTGTTTTATCAGCAGAATACTTGTATTATGGTTACAGTATTAATAATGATCATGCACCAATAAGCTTTCCAAGTCAGAAATTATTTCGATTACTTACCAGTGAAGTTCTTTAGTATTGGATCCCTTTGCAGATCTTTGTTCTTTAGCAGTATTTTTAACTTTCATTTATTTATTTACTCATTTTGACTACCTCTTCAAATACTGCAGAACTGCTGAATCATTAAGTTTCAGGTATGTAAGCGTGAGCACTAGCGCATGCATTGAGTGTGAGTCAAACTCCACTATATGTCTGCATATATGTAAGCATCACACACCCCCTCAGTACTGTTGGTACCAAGTATAAACATCCAACAGTCCAGGGACATCAGAGAACTAACAAATTTTATGAAGGGGATAACTCAACAGGAGAATAATACCACTTAGAGGATGATGTTCTTCATATTCTCCTAACTTGGCATCTCTACCACTTTACTGAACTGCTTTTAAGGTATTACGAATTTTGGTTCCAGGGAAATGAGGGACAAAAAACAGAGGAAATGTTGCATAGTTTCATAAAATCTTTGGCATACAAATTGAAGCAGTAATATTTGAAATTGTGGTAGATCAGGAGAAAAAGAAGCAGAGCCCAATGGCAGTCAGTAGGTGTGAATCACCCTAATTTATGAAAATCACTTTGCTTTGGCAAAATGTGTTTTAAAGCTACCCAGGAGCCAAATTAATTGTATACTCACATACAACACACATACCACACACAAGTAAAGAGAAAAATTATATAGTCATCCAATGGGCATACTCATTTTTGACTACTTGGGTGCTTTCTTTTATATCCACTCCTGTGAGGCTAACTAAAACAAAAATTACACTCAAATAACTCTAAAATCTGTTCATACCAATTGTAGGCAAGTCATTCTCCTGGATAATGAAGGCCCAGATGAGGAAAAAACTTTACTTAAACAGACTGATACAAATTTTCATTTCAAGATAAGCAGGCATCCTAGAACATGGTTCTCAAAATGGGGTCCCCAAAACCCTTTCAGAGGATCACAAAATCAAAACTACTTTCATAAAAATACCAAGATTATCTATGCCTTTTTCAATGTATTGATATTCGCACAATGGTGCAGAAACAGTGGTGGGTGAAACTGCTGGGGCTTTATTATGAACCTAGTCAGTGGCACTGAATTCTGTTGGTGGTCATCATGTTCTTCCCCACTACATATTCACAGTAAAATAAATGCTGTTCTTCTCAGCAGTTTTTTTACTTTTGCTATTATTTTTTTCTCAAGTAGGCTCCATATCCAGCATGGGGCTTGAACTCATAACCCTGAGATCAAGAGTCACATGCTCTACAGATGGAGCCAGTCAGGCACCCCAGCTGTATTTTTAATTTTGAAAAGTTATTTTTCACAAAAACACGTGGCAATGTCAGTTATTATTTTTAAATGCAGTATTAAGTAATTTTTAAAATTGTCTCCATTTTAATTTCTAGCATGGTAAATATTGATAGGTATAGCCTGTATTTATAAACAAAAATTCTATAGGGTCTTCAAGAATTTTTAAGTGTCTAAAGAGTCCTGAGACCAAAAGTTTAAGAACCACTGCCAAAGGATTACCTAGCTTTTACAGGAGATGGAAAATGAAACAAAACAGAACATGGAATAAAGATTCTGAAATTCAGTGATGTGCTTGGCAGATGAAATAACAGGAAAAGAAATAAAAATTAAAAGCATGGTAGGAACCCCAGATTTTGGTGTTCGGATATTACGAGCAAAATTACATTAAGAACTTGAACATCTTAGTTTGCTTATTTGAGTAGAAACACTACTTAAGCCTAGAGAATACTCCATGGTTGGGTCTGTTTGCCTATTTCAGTTACAATTTAGTATGTTATCCACAGTTTGTTTTTGTGTTTTTTTTTTTTTTTGGAGGCGTGGGGTTAAGTAGGGGTCCAGTTTGTGTGAAATAAACTGGTATGAATTCTTATTGCTGGAAGCAAATGATTAAGTTTAATCACCTTTTCTCATTGCCCAAAGAAAGCTTGTAAATGGACTTCAAAGGATGATAGGTGACACTCTCATGATATTATGAATGGTATCAGGAGTATGACTTTTGAATCAAAAACTAACTGGAAGACATTCTTAGAACCAGAAATAGTTCACATTCTCTAGAATTGAAAAAGTGTAACAGAGCAGGACTGAGAATTTTTGCATCCTTCAATGAATACCAACCAGCAACTCCAGGGGAAAGTTTATCAGAACTCAACAAACACAATTCACAAAATGCAACCCAGGCTTGTACATAGCAAACACTTATGTGTGAAAGACAGTCTTTAGACAGCACAATGTCATAAATGTCTGAAGACTTTTAAAGATTGCTCCTGACACACATCACAGACAAATACTGACCAAAATACAGAATTACAAAATATCAAGATGACACGGGCCCTACATGATCTATGGGGAGGAAGAAGAAGAAAGGCACTGAGGGGGTGCAATACAGATGCATATACAAAGAGATATAAGGCAATCAACGCATGCGCTGGTGTGAACACTTACCTACCTACATTTGAATTTCAATGGTTCCAAGTTCTTCAGGTCACACTCATGGAAACTCCAAAGAATGGAGATCTGGAGAGAAGATCTTAAGTTGAAGAACCTTTTTCCCCCTGAGTTTTAAGTTTAATGTTTAAAACATTGGTATAGATAGATTATAGGTCCAGAAAAGAATCCCAGTAACTCAACTGAAGTTATGTTGATCCGTATTATAAAGAATAAGTTCCATAAGAAGACTGCAACACATGTTTACCTTATTCATAAGAAAAGGCACTTACAGACAGTAAGATTATTAAGCTTATCAGTTAATTAGGACTTAATGATGAAACTTTGTTAAAATAAAACATATACAATTCAAAATACATAGTTTCTACATCAGTATGTATATATAGTATACTATTCATAGTAAAGAAGTACAATATTACTATTTACAGGCTTGCATAAAAAAATCTATAATCAAGTAAATTATACACAGCTGACACAATAAACACAGAAAAATATAAATCTTGTTGACTTATAATACAAATTAGATAAAAACCATTTGGGCATAACAAAGACTGAAGAAAATTGCCCCTGACTAATGATATATATATTTCCAAAAAAGAATACAAAAATTTAAAATGACATAAAACAGTGAATAGAAATGTTAAGTTCAGACAAGTTGTGGGGAAATAATGAAAAGTAAGCTGACTTTACAGCTATCAAGAGGATGATTTGACGTTAAAAACTTTGCACATCCACATATGCAGGTACAGTTTTCAATTACTTATTACTTAATATCTTTTTGTTGGCTGATGGAGAAAAATGGAGGAAAGTGGAGAACTTTTATTCTAAACCTAATAATGAGCATATAAAAGGAAAAATGTTTACAATTATTTTAAAAGCCATCTTTAAATCAAAATATGCATTATATGTTCTATACCCAGGTTATCCCTATAGTTTTAGCCCCAGGTTATACATTTCAATGACAAATAGTATTTCAGTGAAAAAATAAAATAAAAATTCATTAGCACTGAGAATACTAGAGGTTTAAAACAATACATCTACCCAATTGTTTTCTAACAGTTAAATAAAAAATATAAAAGAATTCAAACTTTTTTCCTAGATTCTGAAAATAAGACTCTATAAGAGCAAAATCTCCCTTTTGTATGTTTTAGAAATAATGAAAAAACAAGTGAGTATGACATAAAATAATAGTAAAAACAAAACCCCAAAGCAAAATCACAAGAGAAAGGAAAAGTGTTTTTTATTATTCTTAAGTGACCTACACATATACTGTTCTCAATCCAATGACACGTAGAGTGATTATGTCTTAACATAGTAGATAATTTCTCTCCCACGTGGACTCCCTTCACGTCAAATTACTACTACAGATCAACTCTTGTCTAATGCGTACTGGTACCAAGGAAATTTCTACAGATAAGTCTACTACGATTAAAGGAAACGCTATACTTTCATCTCAGAAAGACTGTCTTTTAAAGATCAAAACTTTTTTGTTTTCTTTTAAGAGAACTACTGCCAGCTGTTGCTTAAGCAGCTCTTAGTGGGAGAAATATATCTGTCTCTGCTCTCAAATGGCATTGCCGAAAGGAAGGCCATATCCATAGGAGGTGTAAACTTAAGTCTATAGTTTTGTATAGCAAATTAAGCTCATTGCCAGGTTAATTTATACCACCACATGTATATCTTACAAACAGATTATATTTAAAAACAAGAATTATTTGTTTTACAGATAAAAAAAACCCCAAATATTACTAGTTACACTGAAGCATTACTATTATTAAGTTTTTACACTTTAATATTAAACAGATGTTCTTCACAATACACAGCTATGGTAAAAGATACATCTACATAACCAAGAGATTTCTGGCCAATCCCCATTTTCAAGCAGTATTTACTTAAAATTTTTTCATTTAACAAAATACAGGCAATTTTGTCTTAACTGGATTTTACTTGTAGTTAGAAAGCAGTATTACTAATTTCTATATGAGTGATTTTATGTATGATACTTCTCTGCCTTGAGTTTCTCTCTGAATGGCTATTTTAAGCAGTCCACATTGAAAATGGACTGATACGTGGCCCAAATCCATTATTTGCCTCTGGCTTTAGCCTTAGCTCCTGGAAGGCCAAACATCTGAATACTTACTTCAGTGGTATTTCCTACAAACATATACACAGTCAACAAACATGGGCTTGATACCATCATGTTTCAATATAGAAACAGTATAAAAACAGTATAAAACAAGGCCTAGTCTTTCACTTTTACTGTTACTACCTAAATATTCATTTTTATTTTTTATTATTTATTTATTTTTTAATAGAAATTCTTTTTTTTTTTTTTTAAGATTTTATTTATTTATCAGAGAGAGAGAGAGGGGGAGAGAGAGGGCACAGGCAGACAGAATGGCAGGCAGAGGCAGAGGGAGAAGCAGGCTCCCTGCTGAGCAAGGAGCCCGATGTGGGACTGGATCCCAGGACGCTGGGATCATGACCTGAGCCGAAGGCAGCTGCTTAACCAACTGAGCCACCCAGGCGTCCCTATTTTTTATTTTTAAAAAAAGATTTTATTTATTTGACACAGAGACAGAGAGAAAGCACAAGTAGGCAGAGCAATAGCATAAGAGGGAGAAGCAGGCTCTCCTCTGAGCAGGGAACCTGATGTGGGGCTTGATCCCAAGACCGTGGGATTATGACCTGAGCCCAAGGCAGCAGCTTAACCAACTGAGCCACCTAGGTGCCCCTAAATATTCATTTTTAAATACAGGTAAGCATTCCATATATAGAGAAAATCTCCCTATGTGCTTCATATGCTGAAATTCTGTCATTTAGTTGAAATATAAATATATATTTATACTGCAGTATTTAAAATGTGGCAATAACTAATAATGGTGAACTATGCAAATGTAAAAAAATTAAATCAAGGCAGAATAACCGAGGTCAGATTTCCTACTATCTTTAGAATTTACAACATAAAATAAATGTTAGGAGCTGTTTTTAATTTTTAGTTACTTAATTTTGTTCAGGCCATGAATCTTTTAAAAAGAAGTGCAAATTGAGAATTCTTTATATCTTGTGATGATGAATTAAAGTCAGAAAGCCAACCCTGCCAACTCAAATTTTCACTATGAGGCAAATCTCGAAAATAATCTTCAATAACATCTATGATTAAATATCTTCAATCCAGACATAAATCAAATAAAGAAAAACACGTTAGTGAATGAGGAACCCCAAACATATCTGTTACACTACTGCCTTTAGTTATAATTTGGTATCTACTTAGTATCACAATGCTAAATGCACCATTATGATTATAAGAAAATCTAGGAAGCTAAAATTGCTAAGTAGTATTTCTGTAATATAAAGCCAAACCTTAAATCATTAATGAAAAAACTGTAACAATAATTTCATTTTTTGTAATAAAATTTCAGATCTTACATTCAGAAGTTCATTCTATAATGGTCAAAGCTAAACATTAATGCCACTACTTGACCATGTGGAATTAAACTGAATGTGCGTTTTGTATACTTCTACTAAAAAACAAATTCTTAGCTTATCCATTAAGTAAGAGCATTATTATAGTAATTTTTTAGAAGGACTATGATGAAAATCTAAGCTAATCCAAATTTAATAGACTGAATTAGCAGGAGGCACAAGAACAACTAACTGTTCTGTCTTTCAGTAAAACAATTTCTTTAAAATGATATTTGTAGCAGAACTTTTTTTTTTTTTTAATTTATTCATTTGACAGAGAGAGATCACAAGTAAGCAGAGAGGCAGGCAGAGAGAGAGGAAGGGAAGCAAGCTCCCTGCTGAGCAGAGAGCCGGATGTGGGAACTTGATCCCAGGACCCTGAGATCATGACTTGAGCCCAAAGCAGAGGCTTAACCCACTGAGCAACCCAGGCGCCCCTGTAGCAGAACTTCTTGAGCTCAACCTGGCTGAGTAAGTAAGAATGCTCTGTTAGACAAACAGTAAAAATTCAGAAATTTTTTACAAAGAGAAAATGGTAAATAAAGAATTATACCATCTATTTTTTTAAAGCCTAAATGACCATAAAAGTCTTATAGTACAATCTGTTTAACACAGAGTATTTTAATTTGACATACTGGACTTCAAAAGATGCAAACTTAAAAGCACATCTCCCTGGCCTTTATAAACAAGGGGGTGGGGAATAAACAGAAAATACACTGAAATGGTATACTGGCAAATTAATATGGGGAAAAGACAATAAGTTACAAAGATAAAATTTTGTATTTTGATTTTTTTTACCTTAAAGTTAGGTAAACATTTTTTAGTATTTAGGAATTATGTATAATTATTAATTAGCTTGTACCCATAGTAAATAAACTATGGAAACAGTTCCTCACTTACGCAAATCAAATCATTTTCTAAACATCTAATATCTAGGAAGTATTCTTTCTCACCTGTAATAAACTTAAAAATAAACGAGTAGCTCAGGCCAAAGTGCTTTTTAGTTTTTAATCAGGATTATTCCTTATTAACTTCCATTCTTTCTATTTTAAGTAGGAAGTAAAACTAAGCCAGTGACTAGACTGAAGTTACCAGGAAAATGATTAATACTAAGATTAAAATTGTGAAATTGTTGCTATTGGTTGAAATGAAGGTAGCAGATATAATTAATTACATTAATTGTAATGTAGTTACAGTTAATTACATTAATTACATATCAAGTAACCTTTATGTTAGAGAGAAAATACTTTATAGGCCTATTTTAAACAAATGAATTTATATACTGGACTGAATACTTAAATTCAATTGTTACACTCCAGTAATATACCCATGCATTTGGGCTCGATTTCCTAGAACACAGAGAGCGCCTCCCTTCAAACACAGTTCACTTATCATGAGTCTGTACAGCAAATAAATGTGAGAATTATTATTAGAGTATCCCAGAGAGATTTTAGGAGCCACGAGAAATTAGTTTTTCGGTAACAGGGAACTATTAAGATATTAGAGAAAAATCAGCTCTATTTGAAAAAGCATATATACATATACAATTAAATATAGATCACATGTATACACATATATATCCTCAAACTGAAATCCAAATATCCAATATACATATTTTTTAAACTGCTATCATATATATACATATTTCACATATATACAATACAGCTTATATAAAGAAGCCAGTCATGAACTGTGTATATTATGTTAATCATTTGAGAAGGAAACTAATTTTTCCTTCCTTGATGGCACCTTTATTTCTTCTGTTTCTGTCTTATGGCACAGCTTATGTACAACAAGTAACTTTAGTCCTTGCTTTAGTGCTTACCATCAATAATTTTAAGAATTATATGCTAGGTGAAATAAGTCAAGCAGAAAAAGACAATTATCATATGGTTTCACTCATTTGAGGAACATAAGGACTAGCATGGAGGACATTAGGAGAAGGAAGGGTAAAATGAAAGGGGGAAATCAGAGGGGGAGAGGAACCATGGGAGACTGTGGACTACAAGAAACAAACTGAGGGTTTTAGAGGGGAGGGGGTGAAGAGATTGGTAGGCCCCTGTGATGGGTATTAAGGAGGGCATGGACTGCAAGGAAAACTGTGTTATACGCAAACAATGAATCATGGAACATTACATCAAAAATTAACGATGTACTGCATGGTGATTATAAAATATAATAAAATAAAAAGTCAGACTTTGAAAAATAAAAGAAAAAGAATTATAACAGACTTTTCCCTATATTTTATGTCTCTAGCATAGGTATATTCAGGAAAAAAATTAAATTCTCAATTACAGAGTTTTCCAAGAGATATTTAATGATTAATCACGGTCACCATGGTTATTACATATTATAGGTAAGATAACAAAAATGGTGACCATCAACAGATTCCTGAACAAGGTATTAAATAACTCCGGTGCTTTGCTTTTGATTACTGGTTTGCTTCCATTCAAACTGCGATCAATTTTCAAGTATACATGCACAGATTTTTTTTTTTAAGTTTGTGGATCACCTACAGTAAATTTTTCACCACCATCAGGATATTTTCAATGCTACTTTTTGCTACTACAATGAACATGAATAGGGAATATCAAGTAACATAGTGGGCAAATTTATAATGCTTCTAAATTAATAAAATATATTCCAAAAACCCATTTTTCTTCCAAGTACTGATTTTGTTAATAAAAAATTTTTAGACAATACTAAATATCCAGAAGTCAATGAATATTTGCCAAACTTGTACTATAAGCTAAAACGGTGTTATGTTTGAAAATAAATCTGAACAGAAGTTTTAGTCTTTGCTGCAATATTTTGGCATTGGGTAACCAAAGGTAGAAAAAAAGATACCCAAGAAACTAATGAGATAAAAATACCTATAATAATAGGATTGAGTTTCTTGTTTATAGGATAAGTAAAAAAAAGATGAAGAAAATATAGGAAGTTCTGCATATTTCCTCAAACTGACTATCAAACTGTCAACATGTTTTGCTCTAACCAGAACTGTCAAACACTGAGACTATTTTGGAGAGCCACAGAATTGAAGAGTGCTTTTATGCCATGTGAAAAACAGGTATGAATTTCCCCAAAAGGATAAATTTTAAATGAGTTTTACTGAAAAAAAAAAAAAAAAAGTTTTTCTTATTCTATTTAAACATGATTTTATTTATATAATATTATGGATACAACTTTTCTGGCTAAGCAATTATATATAACTTTTTCTATTCAGATATTCTACACTTACGAGTTTGGGTATAAAAATTTCTAATTGCTTCACAAATGGGGAAACAAAAGCATATATTCAGCTCATAGCTTAACAGCGTATTGTCCTGAGCTGGTTCAAGATTTTAAAACTCATGAACCTGGAGTTTTATACAGTTTCATCAAAGGGTACAAAAACACCTTTACCACATACATATTTTTATAATTTATCTGTCTTACATGTGGTTAGGAATTTTTTTTATTCTCTACTTAATGGATTTAAAAATTGAATATGCTCACAGTTGTCCACCAGATGGACAGGAATCAAGATATCTTAAGTATCAGTTTGGTGTCAATTTACTTTTAGGACTAATATAAAAATTTAAAAATTTAAATTATAAATATAAATTTAAATTATAAATTTAAATTATAAATATAAATATTTAAAAATATCATCAAAGAAACTATGTTGGTAGATCCTTGTGACCATTTTCAGCACTCTCTCATCTTTACATTAAAAAAAATTAATCTGTGAAGCTAAAGGAATAACTCCCTATGAACAAGGCTTAAGCTCTTGGGGCTAAGGACACCGTTAACTTTTCTGGTAGAGTAATAATTTATCACTCAACTTCTCTACTCAGTTACCAGCAGAGGCTTATGTACTGAAATGCAATAGTAAATACACATAAAAAGGAACTTCACAAGATGGGATTGGGAGGGAGACAAACCATAAGTGACTCTTAATCTCACAAAACAAACTGAGGGTTGCTGGGGGGAGGGAGGTTGGGAGAAGGGGGGTGGGGTTATGGACATTGGGGAGGGTATGTGCTATGGTGAGTGCTGTGAAGTGTGTAAACCTGGCAATTCACAGACCGGAACCCCTGAGGATAAAAATATATTATATGTTTATAAAAATTAAAACATTTTTTAAAAAAAGGAACTTCATTTTTCCGTGCCAATAAAAACTGACCCATGAATTTCAAAAAGCTCTATTTTTTTTCCTCAGTGATTCATCTAGGGGTACACAGTCAGTATCAAATGATCTAAAGTTAGCCACAACGACATAATATTTAAGTAGGCAGATCTTTAAACACACATTTTAAAGAAGAGAGTAATCAACAGAACAACAAAGATACAATAATTAAGCAAAATGAAAAGAATATAATTTAAGTTTAAGAGTATTAGGGAGAAAAAGAAGCACTTCACAAACTGTGATCCCCATGACAGACAAATGTAAATGCAAGCAGAGGAAAGAAGACAGTTACATGTTTGGCACCTGTTTAAAAAACTGAAGATAACTTGACTTCTATTTTATCTAATAACTTTTGAAAGCTTCACTCAAATCACAGGTTTACAATAATGGAACAAAACCATTTCTGCTCTGATAATGTTCTGAGAAAGTTAATCAGGGTTTCCAAAATATTTAAGTTATTTTTGGGAATACTTGCCAGGAAAAAAGCCTACCCTTAACAAAACAAATACATTATACATTTCAATTGTGGACTCTGCATGTTGTTAATCATTTCCTTCTCAATACACATATGTCTACACATTGTGATATCCTACTGTAGGGACTCAAAAGGAAATCAGTTTCCTTTGGATTAGAATGAGGGATATTTTTAAAGACCATTTGGCCATTTGATATGCTTTTATGCAGATCTTTGAACTAAACAACGAGTGTAAATCCATAACAAGACTAATCCTTTTATATCCAAAGCTGCTCTAATAACTTCATGGCTAGTTTCTTTCATTTATCTTTCTAAACCATTCTTCCACTTAGCATCTTGTCCCACTTTTTCAGGTGTCCAAGATGAATACCCAATGAAGATGGGTGTCCAAGATGTCCCAAATGAAGCTAAAGTACCATAAGCAACTGGCCAATGATTGCTTCATGCAATTCAGATATGTGTGCATAATGGTCAAATTTCAATTATTTAAGAACCAGCTATTCATTTTATGGATCATGCAGACTCATTCTGTTTCTACTGTACATTTTTTCTTCAAAAGTGATTCCACTACGGGGGAGAAAAAAAGTGGTAGCTGGCCCTATAAAGGCTACAATTTGTTACTATCTTGAGTTTAAATGGCTAGCCATTTGTCAATTAAAAACCATTTATTACTATTATTGGAAATTTTAATTCAGAGGTGTAAAAACAGGTATCCTTTGTATAGGATATGACCGGAGAACACATTCTAAGTTTAGCTTGTACCATGCTAAAAAAGTGCATGTAATCCAACATTTAAAAATCAGACATCACATGAAAAGCTACATTTGCAGCTCCCCCCACACCCCCATCTCCAAATGAAAAGATATGGAAGTAGCTGGCCAAATTGCCATACAGAAACTATAGACTAGAGGAGGGTAGGGGCTCTCCCTGTTCAATGGGACAAGGGCTACAGTCCCCACTGTTTGTGCTTGTCACTAACACCAAGGACAATGTCAGTAGCCATTCATCATCAATGGTTATCTTTTTTTTTTTTTTAATTATTGAGAATATTTCTTTGGACTCATGACTACCAAAAGTGAAAAATGAAAAATATGCCTAAAGTTTCCTGGGTTTCTAGAACACATGAAAATGAAGAATAATATTACATGTTCAATATGCAAGTAAAATAGGTCTCTGTCAAAGACTAAAGCTTAAGATGCCATTATAAAACAAACCACAAAAAGATCTGAAGAGTGTTATAGCCCAGAAATCTATCAGAGTTTTTGAGTGTTCAATACATGCTGTAATTCATACAAGATGATACAATTTTTGTGACATTTAAAAGTATAGCGAAGCTTTCACATCACCATTTTTATGTTCACTTAATTAACAACCATATAGGTTATCTGAAAATTTTGACATGTCATTTGTTGCCAAGTTCTAAGAATGTTTTACAGAGAAAAGAAACTTCTATTAAATTTCTAAAATCAGAAACCACAATTACTCTTTATTTTTCTAATGCCAGATTTTATTAAAAGATTGTTTTCTATTCTGACAAGTAAATCTAGTATCTAGATAAAATAATTTTACTAATATAGTGTCTGTGTTTTAAAGCTACTCCTGGTATTAATATAAAGTAATAAACATGAAACTATTTTAATACTGCTTATTTCGAAATTGTGTGTGAAAAATATTATAGCATACTATTATGTTGTTTTCGTTTTGGGTATTAACATGGGTAACCCTTCAAAAACGTGTCCCAGTTAATAAATTAGAACGTTCTATATTTTTGAAACACTGTGATTTAATGTTGGCTAATTATTAATTTTACTTGTCACTTATGAATTCTTTGCTCATAATTTTTCTGAATATTTTTGGTCTGTGCTATAGTAATGATTATTTTTAATCTTCCCCCAGAGATAAAGCAAGTTTTCAATTTTGTTTACCATTCTCATTGCTATAGTTCATCAGCATGCCACAAAAGACAGTCAAGAGCTTCTCATTGGCGGGATCTGTTATACTGCACAGTGACCTTAAATGGTCAATTACAATCTGTGCACCACCTGCTTGGTCAACTGCACTTCTGCCCTCATCTGTAAAACAAAGAGTTAAATTAAAAATAAAAGAAAAAAGAAATGTACCTTACAATTTCAAATATAAAACATAACAATGTTATTTCTTATTTAGTGAGTAAGTAGAAAATAAACCTAGGCTGGGCATTAAATGTCTTTTTGGAAAAACAAAACAAGTAAACATGGAAATGGGGGTGGGATGGGGACAAGAGACAATCACTTATTCAGAGAAAAAAGTTTATTCTCACTGACATCACATAGGAGCTTAAAGAACTCTGTGTCCTAGGAATGTATGACTATCACATGTGAAAATTTTCACCTGCTCTTTCACAAATTAAAATTGTGTAAGAGAAAAAAACCAGGAACTAATATTTTATAGATTTTTTTTTTTTCCTGAGCTTGGAAACCATCTATCAGTGTTTTTCGAAGTTAGTTGTTATCAAAGAAAACCATCTAACCCACATAATAATTCTATATCTCAGTAAGCATCCTTTTAATGGCATCACTATAGTCCACAAACATGCTCCTTTCTCAATTCTTGCTATTTTGTGTTTCATTTTTCCTTATTTCCTCCATTCTAGAACATACTAATGTACTTCAACATTACAACCAGTGGTCAAAATGATGGCCAGATATACCTTCTGTTATGTATACATAAGTATTATATAGAAGAGATGTCATTTAATGATTGGAATATATAAAGAGCTTTAGAAAACTTTCTAACCCCTTAATGTAGGAATGGAAAGAGATGAAAGAAAGTATCTGTCTTTCTAAACCTGACTTTCCTCATATAAAAGATATGTGACAGCCATTAAGTATGAGCCACATATGTGATTTAAATTTACTAGTAGCCATATGAAAAAAAAACCAAAAACATGTAAAAAATTTAACAATCTATTTTATTAAGTCCAATAAAACATGATCCCAACATGCAATCAATATTTTAAACTGTCTTTTTTTGTGATAAATCTTTGAAATCTGAGTGTGCTTTACACTTACAGTCACATTTTAATTCAGACTAGCTATAATTCACAATTGTTTAATAGCCAAATCTGGCTTGTGGTCACCATATTGGGCAAGGCAGCTACAGAAGCATAGTACAAAAGGTCAGTAAAAGAAATGGCTCACAAGGGTATTATAACCGCTAAGTAAATAAAAGATTTTCATTTTTCTAATAAGAAAACTGAAACTAAGGTCATATCTTTATAATTGTTCCTGAATCATATTAGACAATGAAACAATATATATCAGTTCTTATGGTATACACACATACATACACACACCCTTACATAGCATGGCCTCGTAAATATTTGCTTGATAACTTTGAAAATTTTTCAGGAAATCCATACTAAAGTGAAATAACATATTTTTGTCCACTTAGCATTGTTGTGTTGTTATACAGTTGCAGAATGGGAACCTATGCTCACCAGCTAATGAGATCACAGAAAACTACGAACTGTTAAAGTAACTAGTCAGATAAGCCAGTCAAGAACACTGGTCATATCCCATTTTGAAATTTAACATCCAAAGTTTCACTGTCCAATAACATAAATGTAAATTATCTCAATTGTTGGGCAATTTGTATGGGTATGATGTCAGAGAAAAGTGAACATTATGATTATATATCTAAATGTTCAGACCTTAAATAATATAAATATACAATACATGCCATACCTAAAATGTGAAGCTTAAATAATCTTTGATTCAGACTGCTGATTAAATATGGGCTTTCAAAATATAAATCACACAGGCTTAGGACTTAGAAATCTTAAGAGAACTGCTAAACTAAGCCTTAAATTCATATCCTAGCAAACTAAGACTTAGAAACTTTGTGGAGCCTATTTGTAGTGAATTTTAAAAGCAAAGCTGGCTTCCTAACACCAGTTAACCATCTGGGGTGCCTGGGTGGCTCAGTCAGTTAAATGTCTGCCTTTGGCTCAGGTCATGATATCAGCGTCCTAGAATAGAGCCCCTGTCTCAGGCTCCCTGCTCAATGGAGAGTCTGCTTCTCCCTCAGCCCTCCCTGCAACTCATGTTCTCATTCTTTTTCTTTCTAATAAATGAATAAAACTTAAAAAAATAAAGTTAACTATTCAATATTCAAAATATTCACTAATGCAATAAATTTCAATACAAATTTGTCCAACAAATCTGTTCATCAAATTTAATAATGCAGTAAAAAAGAATATAACTGCAATTGAAAGGCAAACCACATATTTATGTCTGAGAGCCACAGTGTTTTTCTTCTTTTCCTTTCCTTCCTTCTTCAGTTCCCTCCTCCGTCCCTGCTGTTTCGATTATTTACAACATAGCTTTTCACTCATGTATTATCATCAGTAGGTTACAGAACATAAACTTAATCTCTGTATTAGAAATTACATTATACCAAATCTGAGAAGAAAAATAAAGCACACATAATAATAGATAATCTAAGTTAAAAAGGTATTCACCACCACTATAGGAATGTTTATGCAATTCCTTCCCCACCCCCCTCACATCACCTTTGACAAGTCATCCAGGGAAATACGGTTAAAGATAATTTATCAACATATTTTAAAGAATTAGAGGATGCAAAAGAATAAATGACAATGTTGTGTTCTATTACTCTACCAAAACCAGTGAAAGAATGTCTTTA
The DNA here is from genome assembly GCF_022355385.1 of Mustela nigripes. Lineage (NCBI taxonomy): Eukaryota > Metazoa > Chordata > Mammalia > Carnivora > Mustelidae > Mustela > Mustela nigripes. Next base: position 161,954,723 of record NC_081557.1, on the reverse strand, counting down.
CAGGTATCTTATGAATCATTTACAATACATACTAGATCATCTGTCATTGCACAAGTCCATATAAATTGTTCTCCCACAATAAAGGCAGCTCTGTAGTTTTATGTTACAATATTAAAATAAGTACTATTACTGTTCACTTAAAAATAATTTACAAAAGCTCCCTTATCCTAAACTTTATTTCTGAAATACAGGCTGACTGTAACTCTTCTCATAATAAATAACTCCTAACTTGTGAAGCATCCTGCACTGTCACTTCCAGAAATATATTTTAATTTCCCATAATTGTGAGTTATCCAAACACTGGTGAAAGTGCAGCCCACCAACTCTCTAGGCCCTGCTACATTCTCTAATGACTTGTCATATGAAGGAAGTTTCTAGCACAAATATGGTATTTCTTCACAGTAGGTAAGAGCAGAGCTAAAAATCTAAAGAGATACTACACTTCCATTACTCCTCAGTAGCCAAAACCAGGAAGCAATAAAACTTGTATGTCATGGTCATTATGTCTCACAAATGAGAAAAAAAAATGTTATCAAAAAAAGTTACCAAGTTGATATTCCATTATCAGGTACAAGTATATGGTAAGGCTGAGGGAAAGACCTAAAGTAACCACTGAATACAATCACTGTGAACCGTAACAGTGTATTCTAATTTCAGATTTATTTGTATGTTTTCCCAACTAGGCTCCCTCTCTGTTCTGGGCAACAAATACCTAGTACATAGTAGACGCTTAGTATTTCCTGAATAAATGGGGCCTCTGCTTAGATTTTGGTAAATTATCATTCAACTAAAGGATGAATGTGAGTGTGTGTGTGTGTGTGTGTGTGTGTGTGTGTATGAGAGAGAGAGAGAGAGAATGAGAATGAAAATCACTTATGTGCTTTTATCTTCACCACCACAATATGGTTATGGAATAGTTTAGCTTTGCCTGTTTTTTGAACTTTCTTTGAATGTAATCACATTGCATTTATTCTTTTGTGCCTACCTTCTTGTACTCAATATTACATTTGTGAAATTCATCCATTCTGTTACATGCTTCCTGATATATAATATTCATTGTATGCACCCATCTCAATTACTGGCCTATTCTTCTAATGAGTGTTACTTGGGTTGTTCCTAGGTTTGGGCTATTCTTTATAATACACAGATGGTACTTTTGGTTCACTGAATTTGCATAACCTCCACTTTCTCCATAATGACAAACAGGTTGCCAAAGCCAGTGTCCACTCCCTGAAGCAGCATGTGAGTTCATTGCTTCACCCCTCCACTATTACTTGGGTATTATTTTATTTTTAAAATTTAGGAAATCTGGTAGGTAAGGTTGAACCTGTTCCAGACTATACAAAAGCCAGGTCTTTGCTGGCAGTCTACTTTACTGTACTTTCAATAAGGCAATTAATCTGGTATTGAGTGTAGATAGCATTACATGGGAAAACAAAAATAAAAACAAAACCCAACCCACAATAGTTCAAGCAGAAAAGGAGAGAAAGAAACAGATAAATGCAGAGATACACAGATGTTAGAATTTGAAAGAAAAAAATGGAAAGACAGCTAAGTAGCTCGTAAAAGGTGCCTATCAAGCCTATGTAAATATACGACTAGGTGCAATTCTGGAACTTTCTTACATTCATGCTTTATAGAAAAGCTTTATAATAACATGAGCAAATAAACTGTTGTTTGCTTTTTTTAATCATTTCTATCATCACCAGATTTCCAAAAGAGAAGATAAGGTCCAAGTATTTGAAAAAACTGAGGAAGCAGAATGGTACTAGATGTAAAAGCAGCCTATAATCTGCAATAGCAAATTTTATCTAAAATTAATTTTTTACAATTTAAAAAGTCTATGATTAACATGCTGCTTCCACTTGTGATTTAAACATCACCTTTTTCATATTTCTTCTCAAATTCTCAGTATGAAATACAAATTTAAAAATCCACTTAAAGGGGCGCCTGGGTGGCTTAGTGGGTTGGGCCTCTGCCTTCAGCTCGGGTCATGGTCCTGAGGTCCTGGGATCGAGCCTCGCATCAGGCTCTCTGCTCGGTGGGGAGCCTGCTTCCCCCTCTCCTTCTGCCTGCCTCTCTGCCTATGTGATCTCTCTCTCTGTGTCAAATGAATAAATAAAATTTTTAAAAAATTCTCTAAAAAAAAAAAATCCATTTAAAAACTTATGCCTACATACATAATTGATATTAGTTTCCTCCCACCCTCTGATTGTGTAACAAGGATCTTGGTTTCCTATGCATCCATTTGCTCAAATGTACTAGCCAAAGTTAAGGATCCTTTGTGACATTAGAAGTGGTCACTGTGGTGATGACTATGATGCACATCTCAGAAAACGGTGACATGAGAAAAATAAGCAGTAGGAGCTGATCACACAGTTCTCATCTAAATTTTGTTACAAATTACTACTGATAAACATGAGAAAAATATGTATGTATGCAGATACTGTTAAATAAATTAGCTTTTGTGTTTTAAAAGAAATTGTATCAAATAAAAAGAGTTCACCTTTAACATTCTGAAGGGCCATAGGTTTGTGACCACCTTCCTCTCTGTTTTCTATAAAAGCCTCCTGCACATAATGATCTGCAAGAGCTAATTAATGATGCTGGCTGAACATAGGCTGCACACAACACTATAGTAAGTGCTAGCGTGCTTTGTATAATTAAAAGTGAACAGAGGATAAAGCTATAAAGGCTTTTTAAGGTTATTGATGGCAGAAATGAAAGCTAAGGCATGGAGAAGATAAATACAAATGACTTATATTGTAAATGTACTTTAGAGATATTATGATAAGTGACCTAAGAATATAAATTATAAACTTTATTTCTTTTTCCCCTTTTTACAACTCAGATTTTGCTTAAAGAGATCATGATTAAATACCAGCATTCTGAATTAAAACTTGGGAAATCTGAATTTTAATTCAATGTTCCCTCATTAAACACACACAAAAAAGTATAATGGAATACTTTGCCCTTCATTTCATTAAGACAACAGCACTGTCTAGTATCGATTAAGAATCTAGTTTTGGGGGCACCTGGGTGGCTCAGCTGATTAAGTGACTGACTGCCTTCAGCTCAGGTCATGATCCTGGTGTCCCGGGATCGAGTCCCGCCTCGGGCTCCCTGCTTGGCGGGGAGTCTGCTTCTCCCTCTGAACTCTTCCCTCTCATGCTCTCTTTCTCTCTCACTCTCTCTCAAATAAATAAATAAAATCTTTAAAAAAAAAAGAATCTAGTTTTGGAGATTCACTTTGGAAGAGTTCTTTAGTATCTTCCCCTTCAAAACTTTTTTAGAGTATCCATGAACTTAACAAATATTAAGTCTAATCTATATACTATAACAGCTATCAAAAATGCACACTAAACAAAGAGTGGTTGATATGATAAAATCTGTTTCACATAAAATTGGTTAAAAGCTTAAAGAGGCACAGTATAGTAACATAAGTTGTACGTCCAACTCGGTCACTAAGCTATTCAATGAGATCCATTTTGAGAGTGAAACATTTCTAAAACTCCTAGAGAATATGCTTTTAATAACAATATTTAGAAACACAGCAAGAATGAGCAAACTACACAATCTTTTCTTAAACTGAAAATTCTAAGCCTCATAAGCATGGACAAAGTCTTAAACTGTGCTGCAGTATCTTTTCACATGTCCCTGTCACATCAGCCATGAGGACCCACCCAGTCTCAACTTTCTAAAATCCTGCCCTTTCTCAACATTTGCATTCTTCCAGAAACCATATTTCCTGTTCCACAGAGAAAACAGAAGACACAATCTTCCTCACTTTTTCACCCTCCTTCTACTGTTAGACGTAGGAGCATATGTATCCTTTTCCAAACACTTTTAGTATCCCCTGTTGTAATTTAAGTTTGTTTATAGCTAAGTACAGATAAAGAAAAGAAAGAGATTTATTTTCAAAATAAGGAAAAACTTTTACTCTTCAAGTAAAGAAAGCTGTAGACATGTCATAAGCTAAGGTCTCCAAGGAGTTGAATGCAAACAACATTTAATAATTAAATCTGAGGACTAGTCCTCATTGAGAGTGGGAATCTGAATTTGTTACCGATAATTTGAAATGTTAACTTAAAAATTTCAATAAAGGTAGAAGTTTTTAATATTAGAAAAACTATAATATCACTGAAGTAATTTCCAGGTTGTAAGTTTTGTTAAGTTTGACCACAAGAAAGCCTCTTAATCTCTGTTGATGTGCTTCCTGCTCTGGAAAAGGGGGAAGCAGGGAAGAAGACTGCGGGGGCTTCTTTTTAGCTCTGACACTCTCTTATTCATTTCTATTTCAACGTCTATTTCTACTCTGTGTTACAAATGCAGGAAGTGCTAGTATATGCTGTGTTTGTTTTTCTTTTTTAATGTATTAAAAAAAAACCCTCAAATCTTGCTATTTTAACTTTCCAATCATTAATCATTATAATTCAGGCATTTATTTTTATTTTCCCCAAGTAACTATTACTAGAAACTATAAGGGACTTATGGCAAATAAATGAAACAGTCTTTTTACAAGCTAAGCTGGAAATCTGAGACCTGTTTTTTTTTCCAGCTGAGTTGTGAAAAATTTTACTGTTAAGTAATAATAATTTTTGAAGTGCTCTTTTTTTTGGTGAACACAAAGGTGATTCAGAGTAGATGCTTAAAGTCAAAACAATTATAATTTAAGTCCTTACTAGTGTTAGTTTGCAAAAAGCAATGCCATTAAAAAGATGCCATGATAAAATTTATTTTAATGAAGTTCCACATTGCTTTTCCTCAAAATCCACTCCTATGCCACTTTTAAACTCTAAGAATAAATATTTTATTATGATAGAATCTGAACACATGTAAATATATTCTGAACAAGGATTTGAGAACAATAGGCAACATAAATTACACTCTTAAATGCAGAGATGCAAATACTATTCTGAGTCTTCTTAGTCAATATCAAACTACAACTAAAGACTAGCTTTTAAACTTCAAAGAGCCCATTAGCTCTCAGTGAATGCCAGCCAAATGTGTTATGAAATTCAGATGTCTTAGAAAGCTAAATGAACAATATTACTGAAAATCCCCAAACTATCCTATTACTGCACTAAGGAAATGACTGAATTGCCTAATTTTACCAGAACTCTATGTAAATAATGGTTCAAATAAGCAGCAAATGGGATAGTTTATATTTTTATTAAATATGACTTTTAAAAGGTTAGCTGCTTTTCTCAAATTTACCTGAATTGAAAAGGAATCAAATATCAAAATTAAATTCGTGACACAAAGATATACCCATGAGTGTATTTTTAGCTTGCTTTTCAAATTCAGTAGTTTAATATCGTTACCTGTTTGAGATAATATTACTGATTTAGGAGTATGCTTTTGAGACACAGACATTATTCCTGCTTATTATGGTTTAAATTGTGTTCCTTCAAAATATATGTTCAAGTCCTAACCGCCAGGACCTCAAACTGTGACCTTATTTGGAAATAGGGTCACTGCAGATGTGAACAGATAAGATGAAGTCACGCTAGAATAAGGTGGGTCCTTAATGCAATATGGCTAGTATTCTTCTTTTTTTTTTTTTTAATTTTACTTATTTGACAGAGAGAGAAAGATTACAAGTGGGTCGGCAGAGAGATGGGGAGGCTCTGTGCAGAACAGAGAGCCCAATTCGGGGCTCAATCCCAGGACTCTGAAATCATGACCTGAGCCGAAGGCAGAGGCTTAACCCACTGAGCCACCCAGGTGCCCCATGGCTAGTATTCTTTTAAGAGGAGAGAGATGCAGAAAGGAGAATGCCTTGGGAACATACAGAAACACAAAGGGAGAAGAGAGCATGTAAAGACAAAAGACAGAATGGCATTTACTGCCACAAGCCAAGGAACTCCTGAGGACACCAGAACCTAGGAAAGACAAAAAGGGCCTCTTTGCATACGGATTTCAGAGGAAGCACAGCCCTGCTGACACCCTGATTTGGGACTTACAGCCTCCACAACTACAATATAATAAATTTCTTTGTTTTAGGCCATCCAGTTTGTGGTATTTTATTATAGCATTCATAGAAAACTAATATACTTTTCCACATAAACAATGTGGAATATTCAATCAAAAAAAGTATTTGACATTTAAGTAACCCTTTACTATATATTCAGTTTTTATACATTTCACTGAAATTATGATTTCACAGATCACTAACAATATATTTCAAGTATAATTAGTGTAAGATTTTAATTGTCAGTATACATGTGCAAACTGTGATATTAGCACATCCAAAGGAAAATTAGTTATTTCCTCATTATTTAATCCTACTGTCTTTGAAAATTTTTTCCATTTAGCATCAAAATGTTTAGAACTGGGGGCGCCTGGGTGACTCAGTGGATTGAGCCGCTGCCTTCGGATCGGGTCATGATCTCAGGGTCCTAGGATCGAGTCCCGCATCGGGACTCTGCTCAGCAGGGGGCCTGCTTCCCTTCCCCTCTCTCTGCCTGCTTGTGATCTCTCTCTGTCAAATAAATAAATAAAATCTTAAAAAAAAAAAAATGTTTAGAACTGGGTTTTTACCTTGGAGAGTAATAGTAATAATGATGGAGACTCCGCAAGGTGCTTGTGAACCAGTCTACTGTTGGAAGAGGAATAGGAATATGGAGGGAATCCCTTTGTGGTACATGCATACCACATTTGGTATATGCGTACCACCTTTAGGCATGCAGAGATGGCTGAAGAGAAAGCCAGAACACTAACTACCCATATCTAAGCACAAGGTAAGAGGAGCCCATTACTAAGAGAGTTTGAAGACTACTGCACTGAAACAAAGTTAGGAACAGCAAAGTGTGAACCTAGTTCAACTTCTGACTAGATTGGCAGAACCTCCAACCTATATTAACTGCCTGTAATAAAAGGAAGTGTGCTTACTTGTGGGGATTAAATACTGTTAATTTCAGTCTCTACTGTTTTTCTATATACAATGTCCAGCACTCAATAAAAAAATTAAGAAATATATTATAAAAGAGAAGAAAAAATAACCCACTATCAAAAGATAAACCAATTAGCAGAATGAGACTCATAGGTCTTTTTTTTTTTTAAACTGTCAACCCAGAATTTTTTATCCAGTGAAATTATCTTCAATAGTTCAATATCTTCAATAGTTAGGCTGAAGTAAAGAATTTTCAGCTGAGAGAATTCACTGACAGCAAATCTGTTACACAAAAAAATGTTCACAAGAGTTTTTTAGGCAAAAGGTGTACAATACTAAAAATCTGTATCTACCCAAAGAAATGAAGAACACTGAAAATGACAAAAATGACAGTAAATATTAAAAAGCTTTCCTCCTATATGTAAAGATAATAAAACTGTCTCAAGTAAAAAGAACAATGTACTGCAGGGTTTCTAATCTATGGAAAAACAAAATGTGTAACAATAGTAACACAAGGTATAAGAAGGAAGAATTAGAAGTATATATAGTTGTAAGGCTATTAAACTATATGTGGTTTGATATAGTATTTAAAGGTAAACTGTGGTAAGTTAAAGATGTTTATTGCAAACCACAGGCCAACCACTAAAAAACTTAAACAAGGTACAGCTAATAAACTAATAATAGGAAAAATAAAGATTACCTAATTTTTCCAAAAGAAATCAGAAAAAAATGGTGGAAAGAATAAAGAAGAGTTAAAAAAAAATCTGAAGACAACTAGCAAGATTTCAAGCCAAGCAAACCACACAAAAGGCATTTTAAATACATATGGTCTAAATCTCCCACTTAGAAGGTAGAGATATATTAAATAAAAAGCAAGATCCAACTATACTATCTACAAATAACCCACTTTCAATATAAATGTATTCAGATAAAAAATGAAGGAATGATAAAATATTTATTATGAAAACACTAATCAAAGGAAATTTGCATCTATATGGTCAGACATAGCAGACAGAGAACAAGCAGTATTACCAGGGATAAAGTAGGACATTATACAATGTTAAGAAGACAGGACAATCCTAAATAGACCTTCAATATTTACAAAATAAATACACATAGCTAGAGAGATTAGCACATTCAATTATAGAATAGGTGCTTATTAAATGTTAATTTAGCTTTTGCATCAGGCACAGTGGATAAAAACAGAGATTTAAGAAGGCCTTTCTTTCATAGTTTCTATTCCCATGAGGAAAAAAGCAATAGTAAACAGAATAAAAGTTTCAGTACAGTATTTACAGGGTGCTATGGAAACACAGAGGGGGTATATGTCTTCCGGAGGAACAGATGAAGGAAAATGAGAAAGGTGGTTTACATAAGACTTCACAGAAATTAAATGTTCATTTTCACGATAAACATAAGTGTAGTTATCTATAAATTATGAATTCATAGTAAGATTAAGCAAATACAGTAAAATTAAGTGCTTTCTCTAGCTCATCTGTAATGTAATTATTATTTAATAGGAGTAATAATTCTTCAAGTACTGACTAATCACATACATTACATAATCATTTTGAGGTGTTTCAAAAACTTTGACCAAATTAGCATTAATTCTCCTGTCTTTATTTATCAACTTTTGGGGGGTACCTAAGATTCTTCATAAACTTGAGCTATAACTAATTCATAGTCATGGAGAAAAAGTATGAAAGAAAATATTTAAGCAGTAAACAAAATTTAGTTTTTAGAGTATAATGGGAGCAAATAAACAAATTAATTAGTTTTTAATGAAAGGGTTAGAAAAAGGTCCATGGTCATGTTTTCCGGAATGTCTTTCAAGACATATATTTTGTGTATAAAAAGAAAAAAAAGTGTACTTCTGTGTTTAGATCCTGATTCCTTTCCTTATTTACTGAGGAGAATTTGTGTAAAATAAACTACAGACTTAAAGTATATAACTGATGGGTTTCAACAGTTCTGTATACCCTAGAAACCACTAATCAATATATCAAGTATTTTATCACAATCAAAGGATTTCTCAATGAGATACCACCTCACACCAGTCAGAATGGCTAAAATTAACAAGTCAGGAAATACAGATGCTGGCAAGGATGCAGAGAAAGGGGAACCCTCCTACACTGTTGGAGGGAATGTAAACTAGTGCAACTGCTCTGGGAAACAGCATGGAGGTTCCTCAAAAAGTTGAAAATAGAGCTACCCTATGACCCAGCAATTGCACTACTGGGTATTTACCCTAAAGGTACATATGTAGTGATCCAAAGGGGCATGTACACCCCAATGTTCGTATCAGCAATGTCCACAACAGCCACACTATGGAAAGAACCTAGATGTCCATCAAAGATGAATGGATAAAGCAGATGTGGTATATATATACAATGGAATACTATGCAGCCACAAAAGAAATGAAATCTTGCCATTTGCAATAATGTGAATAGAACTAGGGGGTATTACGCTTAGTGAAATAGTCAATCAGTCAATCAGAGAAAGACAATTATCATATGATCTCCCTGATATGAGGAACTGAGAGGCAACGTGGGGGGTTTGGGGGGTAGGGAAGGAAAAAAATGAAACAAGATGGGACTGGGAGTGAGACAAACCATAAGAGACTCTTAATCTCACAAAACAAACTGAGGGTTGCTGGGGGTAAGCAGATATGGAGAGGGTGGTTGGTTATGGACATTGGGGAGAGTACGTGCTATAGTGAGTGCTGTGAAGTGTGTAAACCTGGAGATTCACAGACCTGTACCCCAGGGACTAATAATACATTATATGTTAATAAAAAAAAAAAATTTAAAGATTCCTCAAGTTTCTCTCTCTCTCATTTTTTCAAACTTTATTTGAGAGACAGAGAGTGAAATAGTCCTCAAGTCTCTTTACAAGACATCTCTCCCGGGGTGCCTGGGTGGCTCAGTGGGTTAAGCCTCTGCTTTCAGCTCGGGTCATGGTCCCAGGGTCCTGGGATCGAGCCCCGCATCGGGCTCTCTGCTTGGCAGGGAGCCTGCTTCCTCCTCTCTCTCTGCCTACTTGTGCTCTCTGTCTGTCAAATAAATAAAATATTTAAAAAAAAAACAAAAAAACAAAAACAAGACATCTCTCCCTCCACCTCTGGCCTCAGACAAAGTGTTTTCTGTCAGTATAGATTATTTTGCACTGTGTGTGTGTACATACATATATTAGATAAAAATACATATATTATATACATGGATTAATGTATTATGTATTTTTTCAGGTCTAACACTCTTTTAGCTCAGCTCTAATGATTTGGAGATTTATCCACAGGGTCAGGTATATAAGTGGTTTAATCTTTACTGCTAAAGAGTATTCCACTGTATGGTTACATGACTATTTCTTAAAGATTTTATTCTCTATCACTATTTTCTTTTTTACTCCATCTACCTATATTCATAGACATTTGTATTGTTTCTAGTTTGGGGCTACTGTGAATACAGCTGCACTGAATGCTGACAAACAAGTACTTGGGTAAATACCCAGAATGGAATAGTTGAATCATATGGTATTTGTTTATGAGTGTACACTACTGAACACTATTATTTAAAAGAAGAATGTGATGTGCCACTGAAAAGCTCTATTTAAGACATTTTCAAGTACTAGAGATGCCTGGGTGGCTCAGTCATTAAGCATTTGCCTTCAGCTCATGTCATGATCCCATGGTCCTGGGATCAAGCCCAGTGTTGGGTTCCCTGCTTGGCAGGAAGCATGATTCTCCCTCTCCCACTCCCCCTGCTTGTATTCCTTCTCTCATTGTGTCTCTGTCAAATAAATAAATAAAATCGTTTTTAAAAAAGAGAGAAATTTTCAAATACTGTAAAAACTGACAATCTTAAAAGAAAACACAATTAAGTATTCTTGAGCATATTAAGAGACACTTTAAGAGACACTCAGGACCCTGAGATCATGACTTTAAGTGCTCCTCAAATTGAAGTGAACTCTGGCTGCTTCCTAACTAGGTAAGCATAGGGCTTCTCTTTCTCCAACATCAATTTGGCCACTACAAAGAAGCACCAGCCCCATTTTACAAAACTACTTTTCATGTATAACCTTTCTAATTAATTTTATAACAAATAACCATCCAAATCACAAAATGAGAAAAAATGTCAGGGTGAAAAGAAGTAAGTCTTGATAAGAAAAAACTAGAAATAATAGAAATTATGTCATAACAATTCAGAAACCTGAAGAAGAAAAATACAATCATATCTTCACGCAAGAATAACAGTACTGCTCCCACTCTCAGAAATTATTAAATATTTTCACTTGGAGGCTTGGTGGTCAGTCAATCAATTTTAACATCAAATTGCTTTTTAAAAAAATGGCCTATGATTTTTCATTCAGTAATGGTTTCCTTCAATATATACCAATCTGGAAAAAAAAACCTGGCATATCTCCATTTCTTTCTTTTCTTTATTATAAAGGACTATATAATACTGACCTGATCTAATAAAGGTTAAGTGATACAAATGATATATATTAAATAATTGTTAAATGACTTATACTATATTATGTGGAATAAAGAGAAAAAACAACTATCACCTTGTAGTCACTCAAATGACAAGCTGTTCAATTGAAAAAACCTGTTTCTGTGCTTTTATCTTCTTATCACTGCTTACTTTAAGAAGGTTTTTTAGGTCACTGAGGAACTTTTTTTTGCTGCTTACTTGACACATTACTAAGGTTTTGCTGCTTATTTGACACATTATTAAGATTTCATTTAAAACACAGTATCAGAAAAATGTTATGCTAGTGAGCTACTAAATGGAAAAGATCACTTTACAATGCCAATAAATTAGACAATTAAAAGGGTGTATCACCGTAAAAGTTGGACAAAACAGAATTTAAAATAGTTGTTAAAAACATGCAAGATATGTATAAATTCCTTTCTGTCATTCTTTATCCCACGAATGGAAGAATTTATTCAGGACATTAAAGACAGTATAATTTTAATTTTCATCATCTAAATACCTTGTATACAGAAGAAATAGTACGAAGCAATAGATATTTCTCTGACAACTTGAAGGGGATAGCCATGTTTGTCTAATTGGTTTATTGAGAATAAAACTCTCAGATTGTTATCTGGTTTCCTTAGTTTTACTAAGAATCCCGATCAAATACAATGTCTTTTATTTCCTAGTGAATAAACAGGGAAGTTAGTATTTTAGACGTTTAGGCTCATCTACATTTACATAAAAGGACAAATAGAAAGGATCAAATATGATGATAAAGCATGTTTATGGACACATAATACTTTTTATATGTTTTCAAATTCGGGAAAACTAATGAGATTTTTCCGTCATCATTTGGTTCTGCTCCATCTTCTTTCAATTAGGTAGTTTATTTTTGTGATTTATGAGATTAAACAAAATGTTGGTTTAGGATTAGCTTTGCACAAAATTCTTAAGAGCATATTCCTAAATCTGCAGTTCTAAGAGCTGAAACATTAATACTAAAGCATAGATGTATTTAATGATTATGTATTTATGAAAGTGGTAACTTCCTCATTATAAAAACAATGAACCACAAACATGGATTTTAGTTCAGCACTATCCTGAAAAGTCACTTGAATTCTCAGGCCTCAGTTTTCTTATCTGTAAAATTTGGGAGGGGTGGAGTAGAAGACTTAATTCTAAAAGTCTCTTCTATTTAAAAAATTATTATTTAAAAAATTATGAATTCTAGGTGTCTTTATTCCCTAAGCTTTCTAATTTCTCATGGTTCCTTGAATCTATACCACCTACCCAAGTATAATTTGAACATGTTGCTAAATGCAAGAAATCATTTAAACTTTTTGGGTGTTTATCCCCAAAATGTACACAAACATAGAGAAATCGCCCACCTGTCATTTCCTCTTGCCTATCTACTAAGAACTCAGACTTATTACTACCCCCAAGAAAGCAAAATAGGTAGCAATAACAACAAAAGTCAGAAAAACATTAAAAAAAAGTCTGTGTTCTTTCCTGTATGAGTAAACTGCCCTAACCTCTGCCCAGCTACTCAAGCCCTAAATCTAGAAATTGCTCTTGATTTCTTTTACTCTCACTCCTGATTCATCCACCACAAATACTTCTGGATTTCTGCTGTCCTCCATCATCCTCACTACCATAACCCTAATCCAAGTCACTATTATCTCTTGTCTGGACTCTAATTGGTCTCCATGCTTCCATCTTCATTCTCAACTTCCATTCTTTTCAATCCACTTTCCATACAGCTCCAAGAATGATGTTTTTAAAATATGAATCAGATTCCCTTTCATAAATTCCTATTACTTTAGAATGACCCACAGGTTCTCTATGATCTAAGCCTTGCTTATTTCTTCCACATTTTTGCAGAATACTCTTTCCGTATACAACATCTCCTTTAACTTGATCTCTTTTCTGTTCTTTAAACATACCAAGTTCTTTACTCACTTGGGGCTTTGTAACTCCTCTACTTCTGAAGGAATATTCTTCCCTTTCTCTTCAAATAGTTCATTCTCATTTTTCACACCTCAGCTCAAAGAACATCCTGGAGATAACTTTCTTCACATTCTGATACATTCCATTTCATCATCTTGTTTATTCCCTTGATATCAATGACCACAAAAGGTAAATATATTCTTTTTGTAGTATTTACTTGTTTATTACTTATTTCCTCCAATGCAAGCCCTATAAGGATAGGGACTTCTTGCTCTTATTTTCTCCTCCTCATCACTGGCACAGTGTCCTGAATACACTGAGCTCAATCAATATTTGTTGATTAAAATACCTGGGGTGTGTACACACACACACACACACACACACACACACACACACACATAAATGAAAAAATACAAAGACACAGAGTAAAAATTTCCAGGGATTTACTCATCATCACTACTAGAATAAAAACACTCAAATCATATGACCCATGGTGTATGTACTAAGACTTTGTATAGGCAGGAACATAAATATATATCTTCAATGACATAAAAGCATGATTCTAATTCTAATATGGCTTAGTAGAGATAAATGTTTTCCTGTGTCATATAGAAGGCTGATTAAAAGGACGGTTCAGCAGATTAAAACTCTGTTTATTCAAATGTATTTTAAACATTCAAATGAAAAATGTGAACCCATCTATATCTTTTCTGAAATTTAGAAAGCAACTTATAAATGAACCAGGTGCAGGTAAAATGCATGAAGATTAGATATAAAAGTAAAAGCTTACAGGGACGCTGGGATGACTCAGTTGTTAAGCATCTGCCTTTGGCTCCACGATCCCAGGGTTCTGGGATCGAGTACCATATCAGGCTCCCTGCTCAGTGGGGTAGCCTAGCCTGCTTCTACCTCTCCCACTCCTGCTGCTTGTGTTCCCTCTCTGGCTGTGTCTCCTCTCTCTGCAAATAAATAAATAAAATCTTTAAAAAAAAAGTAAAAGCTACAAGTATTATATCAGTGAAAATTACAAAAATAAGTCATGAAGAAAAAACCACCATGATTGTTAAATACTCATACGTCAAAAAAGAAGCATAAAGTCTGCAACTTTGCGGCATAGTACTATATTCAAGGTTTTAAAAATTTGTTTTTATGCAGGTAAATTTCAAATAAATTTGTATATTTACAGGTATAATGCAGGATCAGGAGGAAAGCACTAGTTCCACAGATGCTGTTTAAAATTAGGTCACAACATGTAATTTGATGGACACAGCTTTGGTGTGTCTGATGATAAGTGTATTAATTTCTATAGCTCAATAGATTTCTCACAGTCAAAACTGCTTGATAATTCTTTTTTCAAAAGTTCTTTATATAACAAAACATCGATAAATCACCATACGTTTGCTAAAAAAATTGCTAAAATTCCTTTATTTTTGTATTTCTATATTATCGTTTTACTAGCAAAAGGCTGAATATCTGCATATTATAACTAACTTATAAAATAATTTATCAAACTCAATTATTTCCATAAATGACTTCTGAACAGCCTTCAAGTTATAATATAAATAACTGAATGTTCCATTTTTTAAGTCCAAACCACTCAAGATCAAAATTCAATTTCATTCCAATTACTTTACATATAAAAGAGGTTTTTGTATCAAATTATTTCATACTTTAAAGTAATTATGCTAGATTATGGAAATGTATGTGTATATGTGTACATATGTACTTATAGTTACAATTTAAAATTTAATTTGAACTGGTAACAGCAGTTTCTCAAAAGGTTTATTCTACCCAGCAAGAAGAATTTGAGTTATTCACCTTCAAATAGTTATCTACCTTTTATACTCCCTCACAGCCAAAGGAAATATCCACAACATGTAGCATGGACAACTGATTAAAAACCAGAAAGTTCTTAATATTTCAGCTCAGTTACAAAGAAGAAAAACAGAAAAAGTAAATAATAATTAAGAAGAGCAGAGGACAATATGTATTAAAAGGGTTTCTATAAGCAGACTGAAAATTTTATGTCTAATGTAGCTACTTTAACTTCGTCTTTGACAGGTGAAATTAGGGTAGTAAGGGTTAAGGGGGAAAAGATTAAAGCAAAACCGAACAAAAATCTTATTTTTTAAGAACTCTGTAAATTAGACTTTCCCCACCTTATTAAGGCTTCTTATTAGGAAAGGAAAATTCCAAAAGCCATTCAGGCTTTGATTCAGATACTAGGAGGGAACTTGGTACCAAGGGACAAAAAAATTAATTTGGCAACCACAGAACTTCCCACTGAACTCAAGAAAAATCATGCAATATTTTTGCCGTGTGCAATACTTTCTCACGTGCTGTCTCCACCTTTGTATCTATAAAACTGGTAACAACTACTTGAAAACAATTATTCCATCTCTTTTTAACAAGACAATCACATTTTTACAATACAGTAGTTGGAAACTAATGAAGTACTGGAAAAAAACAGCTATGTGAAAAAAGTACCGTGTTCTTTGCCCTATAATTTTTATCAAGGTAAAAATTTATAGCATATTAGACTTTTAAATACCATTCTAATAAACAAGCGGGATTTGAATGTTAACAATCAAGTATAAAAATAAAAAGATCATAATTCCTTAAAGTGTAAACTATCTGAAGGGTTACTTAAGTAACCATTTCTTAAACCTAGTGGACTACTTTGCAAGAACCAACGTGATAATAAAGAGTCTAATCTTACTTCACATTTAATTCATTCTCTCTGATCCAGTCAGTATTTACATCCTACCTGGCCTACTATAATGGCTTCCTCTTCTCTGTCTCACCTCTCTTCCCACTCTGATCCAAAGTATATGCTTCTATGAAGCTGGAATACCTATTTGAGGTTATTTTTTGGTGGTTCTTTGCTGTCCACACATCAAAGTGCAAAATAACTCCTTAGCCTACACACACTTTAAGTGCGCAACACACATTAGCAAACAGATGCAGACATCATCTTTAACCGCAGTTAACCTCCATTACCATTTGGTTATTTAAACAATTCGATCTTCATGAATACTGATAACATGCCCCGTAACCCCAATTCTGTACTTTCCCCCCACACCACAAGTTTCCTATTACTTTGCCACTGACTTTTATTAACAGATGGGTTTGACTTCTACTTTATTGGGAAGATGGGAAGCTAACCGACAAAACACTCTTCTGACTGTCCTCTTTACTATCTTAACACTTTTTTTATACGTCTCCTATCTTCTGAATTTTTTTAAGACAAAAATGTCTTTTTCTGTTCTAATACCAGCGCTGTTTACCCGAGTTTGTGATTTCTTTTTTCATCTATGATCCTTCTCTATCAATTAATTATTCCCTCTAAATTTATTTTGTCCTGTCCACAGGGTCCTAGCCCAACAAATATGTTCCTGTCTCCAGTACGTTACTCACTCCCACAGTACTGCCCTTCCCTCAAACTAGTCATCTCTTCTTTTCTCATTAAACTTCTAAAAAGTTAATATGGTCCCTTCATTTCCTCATTCCTTACCACAACCCTTGAAATTTGACTTCTCTCTCCACACAGACTCAAGCATGTTTTTTAAAAACATGAATGCTCCTTTATCTAACCATCAAAATTCAGTATTTTTTTTTCTTGGCAGTACTTGACGCTGTTTATCATCCAACTCTTTGGAATCCATGACAATAAACTTATTTTCCTTGAATCTTTCAGTGCTTCTTCACAAGCTCCTTCATTTCTTCTACACCCTAAATGTGGCTGTTTTCCTTTAAATGTTTCTTCTCTTCTCATGGGTCAACAATCACTCTTAAGTGCATGAATCCCAAAGCTCTGTCACCTGAATGTGACAACAGCACTTCAAGTTCAATGCACCTCCAAACACACCCACCTAGATGAGATCTCACTATTTCTATGATTGGCGTTATCCTGATTCAAATTCTGGACTCAAAGACTCCTTCCTTCTTCTTATCTGATATTTTCTTGGGTTCCATACATATCCTCTTCCCTCCTATTCTCTGAGCTTAAAAAGAAAAACTAGACTTCTCACTGGTTATTCTTCATCTAGCCCACTGCCCAATGTTTTTTAAGCAAGAATGCATCAGAGTAATTTAGGGAGCTTTTGCAAAACGGTTAGGATATACTGGTTCTAGCATATGGCTAAGAAAATGTATTTTGAAAAAGTTCCATCAGTGTTTCAGATGTACACTTCTGGAAGCACTTCAGAAGCACACTTCTTGTTAAGTATAAGACTGCCTATCTTATAATGTATACCCCTCTTTCAAATTAACTTTGTCCATGGTATCAATTTGAGCATTTCATTCTTTTGCTGAAATACTTTCAATGGCTCCCCATTATATAAAAGCCCTTCCCCAATCTGGGCTCCAGACACATCTCTCCATCATGTTTATCTACCTTTTAAAATGCTTTTCTGTGCTCCTGAAAACCCCTTTCCCTCTCTCCATAGGTCCAAATGTTATACTGATTAAATGCTTTCTTCTTCATGGATACCACTGGAAGAGCTCAAACATAAATGAGCCCCCCCCCCCCAGCCCGGTCCGGATTTATATTATGTAATCTTTTACAGCATTTGTTAAATAGTGCCTTGTTGATTTTTTTTTTTTTTAAGATTTTGTTTATTTGCTAGACAGAGATTACAAGCAGGCAGAGAGAAAGGAGGAAGCAGGCTTCCTGCTGAGCAGAGAGCCAGATGCAGGGCTTAATCCCAGGACCCTGAGATCATGACCTGAGCCAAAGGCAGAGGCTTAACCCACTGAGCCACCCAGGCGCCCCTACTGCCTTATTTTTTAACATTAATATACATGCTTCATTACCTTGATACACTACAACTTCTTTAAATATCAGAGACACACCTGGACAATAAAACAGAAGTGATTATCAGCAATATCATATCCACCTCACATCATCTGCATTAGTTTTCTAGAACAAGGGTAAATTATAAACTACTTAAAAGGCTGATACTAACTTATTAGATATCTCACCGGAAGTAGAGACTTGTGGATGAACACACAAATTCTGAGACTAGAACTGCCAACGTCTAACCTATCACCATAGGTTACATAGAAGCCAGATGCTACTCGAGTTACTACTTGTTCATTACCTGTTCTGATCAAAGTACTGAGAGTATAAATTCCCTCTCCCTAAATCTTATTTTGGGACTGTCAATTTTTTTGTTGATTTTTTTTTTCCTGAAAGTCAAATTTGAAGGGAGAAAAAAAGTTAGAGGCAATTGTATCCTCCATTTTAATAGCACAAACCCAGTTAAAAAAATTATTGCTATAGGTCATACTTTAAAAATTTTTATGTGTGTGTTAATGTACATAAATGTGTACTTATATACATGGAATATATATTTATGTATTTGTTCTCTCTCTATATATATTTGTTTGTATGTCTCTGTGATATATTTCCCCCACACTCAAGTAGGGTTGAAAGAAGCAAGGTCATTTCCCATAGGAGAGAGAGCATGTATGCCTCCTGGATAAATGGAGTTTTCTAAACTTTTAATTTTGAAATAATTAGAGGCACAAGGAAATTGCAAAAAAGCAGTACATGAAGGTCCCATGTACCCTCCATCCAGCTCACTCTAATGGTCATATTTATACAACTCTGATACAATATCCCAACAAGGAAACTGACACTGATACAACCTACAAGCCTTGTCAGATTTCATCAGTTTTTCTCTGCACTTATGTACACGTTAAGTTCCTTGGAACACATGATTCCAAGCAACTTTATCACATGTATAAATTCATGTAACCACCATCAATACGTGGTATTTGAAAATACTCTCACGCACATCAGAGCATATTTTTTAATCTCAGAAAATAGAACTTGGATATATTATTATACACAACACAGAAATTAAGCAGATACAATGAATACAAAGTAGAACTGTATTTTGGTTTAAAATAAATTAGAAAATATTTTCATGTCAAAACTTCTCATTTTTAAGTTGTATGCTTGAAGTTTACTAAAAAACAATACATTTGGGCTATTTGTCCAATTAAAACATAGTACTCAGTATTATTTCTTGGATTCTGTTGAAGATTTGGTACAAGACACAATCATATGAAGAATATTGGGGCAATTTTTATACAGCCATGATTGAAAATGCTGCCTCTAATGTCAGCCAATATCCTTTGCATATTTTAAGAGGGATGTGTACACAGTCATCCAGGGAACTAATGATATCCTGGTGATAAATCCCTTTTAGTATTTGTCTCAACAGTTTTTGTTTGATTGAAGAACTAGACTATTTCTCCTTAGCACAAAATAAAAATTACTTAGCATAACAAGCTTTTTTTTTCACCTTCGCTGCCAAGAAGCTCAAATTAAATTAGTGCTCATTATAGTCAATATATTATCCTTGATTCTTAGACTTATCTTTGCCTGTCTTTATAAGGTTTCTGGCCCTTATACCTTTATTTTGAATATCTTGAATATATATTACACTATGTCATATAGCACACAGTCTTAGAAACAATGATGTATGGACTGAAAGTTTGTGACCTTCCAAAATTCATAAATCTTTTTTTTTTCTTTAAAGATTTTATTTATTTATTTGACAGACAGAGATCACAAGTAGGCAGAGAGGCAGGCAGAGAGAGAGAGAGGGAAGTAGGCTCCCTGCAGAGCAGAGAGCCTGATGCGGGGCTCGATCCCAGGACCCTGAGATCATGACCTGAGCCAAAGGCAGCGGCCTAACCCACTGAGCCACCCAGGCGCCCCCAAAATTCATAAATCTTAATACCCTAACCCCTGATGTGATAACAGGAGGAAGTAATTAGGTCACAGAGGCAGAGCCTTCATAATGGGATCTGTGCCTTTATAAGAGACAGTAGAGCTTGCTTCCTCTTTTTCTTCTCTTCTCTCTCTCTGCCATGTGAGGATACAATGAGAAGAAAGCTACAGGCAAGCCAGGAAGAGTGTCCTCACCAGATACTAAATCTACTGACACCTTGACATTGGTTGGACTTCTCAGCTTCCAGAACAATGAGAAACAAATATTGTTTAAGCTATCCAGTGTATGGTAGTTTGTTATAGCAGCCTAACAAAGACAATCATATATAAATGCTACATTATTTTCTTTGTATAGCAGCTCATAATTTATATTACTCATCTATAAATAAAGCTGATTTCATCCATACAAGTCACTTTACCAATGAGAAAACTGAAATTCAGAAAGATTAAATGACAATTTAGTGAATGGTAGAACTGGAAATCTCATCACTCTGTAATATTTACCTTCTGGGGGGCATAGTAAAATCTCATTTATTTAAAATTACATTAATTTTAAAATAAACTACATGTCTTTTATAAGCAAGCACTATTTGCTTAATTTCTAAAAACAGCCCCAATTACTATTCTTATCATTTTTTTTTATTCTGACCAAATGCCACACACTTAGTGTGTACGTTTAATGGTCAACAAATTGTTTTCCTTTGAGCACATCAGAGAGGTCTTTAATGGCATGAAATTTTTTTTAGAGTTTATAACAATGTTACAAAACAACATCTATTTCTAACTATATATTCAGGCTATCTTTTTTTCTTAAGATTTTATTTGTCAAAGAGAGAGAGCACATGCAAGCACATGCACAAGCAGGGAAAGCAGCAGTTAGAGGAAGAAGCAGGCTCCCTCCTGGTCAAGGAGCCTGACATGGCTCAATCCCAAGACCCTGGGGTCATACCTGAGCCAAAGGCAGATGCTTAACCGACTGAGCCACCCAGGTGTCCCTAGGATATCTTTATAATATTTTCATGTGATAATAGCCATAATTACTGTCTCTAAAAATAGCAGTCTCATATAGTTTTTTATTCTTACACAAAAATAGCAGTTGCATATAGTTTTTTGTTCTTATATACACAATATACTTTGATAATATACCCATTCATATACAATAGATTAACCGTTAAAAGCTGAAGAATCTGATTTTTATACTTATTGGCTGATAATTCTGTTTTACTCTAAAACTGAATACTGAAAACTGGGGTAAACATATGAACCGGCAAAACTCTTTAATATAATTAAATACTTAACCTAATTTAGACCACTGAAATAAACATTTATTTTAAATACCAGGCATAAATAGGTCTCCATTAAATATAACTGTGGCAAATATACTTTGCTTACTTAGGCAATTTCAAATCATGTCGGTATTATATTAATACACACTTATCTAACCAACTTACTCTACAAAATATTATAGAATTATTGCTAAATGTATTTTAGCATTTGCAACCAGAACAATAAATTCTTTATTTTTAATATAAAAATAGTATAGCATTATTATAATCACTAATATACACACAGATCCATGCATATATTTGGTATCCTTTCCAATTATACTTAAAGTCAATGAAATAAACAATATTTATTTCACTTCATAAATATTGGCTTTGGCAAGCTGAATTATCTCCTCATTTTGAATATTTATTTATTCATCAATGAGCACAAATCCAATTATCTATGTAAGATGGCATATTATATAAGCTCCCTAAGTATCTTTCCAATAACAGTACCAATTATATAATAAGCATTAATTTTACTTTTTAAACAAGCATATTTGTTTAATTTAAATATATATTGAATAGATATTTATGTTTTATATTTATATATATATTTTTAGTTTTGTTTATAAACATGTAATGTATTATTAGCCCTAGGGGTACAGGTCTGTGAATCGCCAGGTTTACACACTTCACAGCACTCACCATAGCCCATACCCTTCCCAATTATATTTATATATATTAAGTGTAGATATATATTAATCTTTATCTGGTATACAAAAGGCACAGATATTTAATTTTATCTAATCATTTTCTTCTAGCCCCTACTATATAATTTTGAACAAATATATCTAATATCAATTATTTCCTGACCTCAAGCAGTAACATCTGCAGAGAAAACTCAGTCTCCAATGACCAATTTATCCTTACAAATTATAAATACAGCATGGGAATTTAACATGAAGCTTTTCAGTACCATAAGACCATTTAATTATATCAGCAATTCAAAAAGTGCACATCTATTTAAACAAAACTAATCACTGAAAGAAGGGACTACTACAGAGATGGCCACATAGGGAGGAAAAAAGAACTCATTTTTTAAAAATATCACCTTTGAGAGAAATGTATAATGAAACAGGCTGAAGGTATGCAATTCTGAAATTTAATACAACTTCTCTTTATTTAAAATTATATTCCCCAGTGTATCCCATCACAGCTTTGCTGATTCCTTCTAAATTAAAATACAATTTTCCTCTGATCATTGATTTAAAGGATGTCAAACTTCTTATAAAAAGGGTTACTTGGCAAAGTTCAAGGCAAAAGAGCTATTTTAAAATGTTGCCGGTATCAAAATTCTGTTTGGATACTTCGAAAGAGAAATCCATAAATGAAGTACCTTTCTTCTGTTCTTTTGGAAGAACAGAAAAAAGACCAGACATTTTAAATGAAAAATGTTCTCACCCAGTGATTCTTTCATCTCTATATGCAAGAGAGGGACTGGGATTCAAAAAGTTCATCAGCAACAAAGCCTCACTCAGTTCCATTTAGGAGCTGTATCAGCCTGCTACCTGATGTTATGTAAGAGTTTCCTTCCATTCGGAAGAGTTCCTAAAATGGGTACTGTCAAAGGCAGTAAAACTATAAAACCCGACCTACTTTTTTCAAAAGATTTCCATGGATCTTATGGCAAGTATAATTCCTTTTAGAGTTGGAGCTATCCTCCTTTCAAGTAAACTGTGTTGACTGAAATACGCTAGCAAATGCTTCACTTTTTAAGGGTTAAAATACAAATCCGTAAAATATACACACATTTCTCAAATTTTTATCTCTAACAGTGAATGTCTACTGGTGCTTTCCGCATACATTGGCTTTCCTATCTATTGTAAGCCTAGTATCATTCTGAATAAGCTCACATTAAAAAAATTACCCATTTGGAATACATTTATAAAATTTAAGCAAACAAATTAGTCTGATAGGAAAGTCTGATAAAACACAAATGTGAATTTTAAAACATATGTTACTTATAAGAAAAAGATTCGTTGTATTTATAAAGCTGTCGTGTAGTTTTCAGTCTTCGTTTTAAGAATGAAGCATTACATTCTTGAGAGGGAAGAAGGTTAATTAATTAAAATGGAAGCTATTCAATACTTTTTAAAAAGAGAAATTAATTTCTGGGTTCTTTTAAATTCCCCATTGTCATAAAATATAATGAGAAATGCATTTCAAGTAAATTCTCAAGTCAACCACACAGCATCATTATTTACAGATACAAAATGTCATCCTTATAATTCAAATAAAAGTGCTGTATTATTCCTACAATTATTGTGAAAACATCACTGAGAAGTTCACAGAGATTTAATTCCAAAGGGAAGGATAAATCATACAGACTTATGGAAATTATATGCACAAGATAGCATGGCACAATGAACACATTTTTTCACATGATTTACAGTAATAAATGACTCCTTTTATTTATTCATTTTTTAATATTTATTCATTCTTAAGACTACTAACTTCATTTTCCTTAAGCAAGGCTTACAAGTATAAAAAATAGCCTGTATTTGTTATGCTCAATTTTCCACTTAACTATAGTTTACATTGAATTGAGTGAAAATGAAGTGGTTATAAATATTTATAAATAAGTGAAACAAAAAAATTAACTTCACAGCCTAAAGCACATCCACAGACTTTATGCTGCATATCTCATAAGGACATAGCAAAAAGATATGATAAACACTGTAATAATGGACTTTAGTTTCATCAAAATGATAATCTTATTAACTACACATTTATTACCCTAATTTCAAGTTTCCTTAGAGTACACAGGAAATAAAATTACTCTGTGCCCATAGAAATCACAGCAATATGAGACAAGAGATCACTATAAGTGTTTCTCCTATTGTGCCAAAACTAAGGGAAAGTCCAGAACAAAAGTACTCAAAACAGGCATTTCCTATAAATGCATAATTTAAGAATAATTAACCAGAACAAGGATTAAAGGATACTCAAGATAGGCTTAAATTCTAGTAATATACACAGAAGGATAAGAATAAACTTATTAATGATCAATGCTCTCCAACTACATGCCAGCAATCTTTGACTATAACTCTGCAGAAGCTTTTTTAGTATGTATTGTTAAAATTAATCATATAAAATGTATCTTAAATGGTTCACTCTTGAAAGCTAATATTATAAGCCATGATGTTCAAAAAAATCCTAAATATAAAAATGCAAATTTATAAAGTATTGGAATTCTGTAATTAATTCTATAAATAAAGCTATCCTAGGATAAAAGGCAAAGGAATGAAAGGAACAGTAGATAAATTTATAATCAGTACTGGGGACTAGAAGCTGTAAGTTAAAATTCATATTAAGACATCTATGTCTTTAGATGTAATATATAATGTTCCAGAAAAAGTAAGGAAAGGAGAATAAATGAGGCTAGCCTTACCATTAATACTACAAATCATAACTGAAAAGTTATAGTTTCAGTCTTTTTTCTACTTTCTTTAATCATAAATAAGTATGTTCATGACCTTATTTTCAATCTGGCTTATATACAAAAATCACTTTTTGAAGCACTGCCTATTATAAAAGGGCTATGTCTTTTGTACATGAAATCAATGGGGAAAATAAACAGTAAGAGTTATCCTAGTTATATAAATAGAACTAAATTCCTAGGAGACTTTAAAGGTAAATATTAAAATATGTGTTTTTGGCTCAGAAAATATATACCTAAGGAAAACCCAAGATAAGGCTAATTAAACTGAATATACTCAAGATTTTTTTGGATTTTATTTATATAAGTGTGGAGAGGAGAAGTAGAAAATTTTGTAATATGCCCATACCCAAGTTCTTGCTTTCTGTCTACCTGGCAGAGCAGTTTATTTTAGAAAGTGGTGAGGATGACAGTGTGACATTATGACAAATAGGAATGGAATCAATGCAAATGCAGTAGGCCAATCTAACTTTAGAGAAGATGATGGTTTTAATGAATGGATTTATTGAATTTCAAGTAATTAAAAATTTATTTGGACAGACCTAGATACTTTAAAAAAACTGTGTTTGTCAGCATTCTCATTCAGAGACAGAACTTTGATAAACTCTAACTGAAAAGATAATATATATTTTTTCTAAAACTAAAAGTCCTAATTTCTTAGAAATTGACTGACTTTCCTCTGAAAGTAATATTTGTGATAGCAGAGGAAAAGAATTCATTTCCTTAACTTCTTAGTTAAGAATGGTATGGCCCAAATTTCCACTGGATCTGCTGAGAAAGCAGAGCTAAGTCATAACTGGCCCATGTTAGTATCTTAGCCTAAAAAAGACAGTGCTAACACTAAAAATGAAATTAGTTTCAAAACCAGAATTCTTAAAAAAAAGTTTTTAAGTGTATCATTGATATTTCAACACTTACGGCTATCGTAACATATGTTTCCTAGAGCCCTGCCCGTTTGAAGTAGCACTTCCTGGTCTTTGCTATTTAGCAGCTGCACCAGTGGTGAAATCAATCCGGCATCCACACATGGAATACGCATAAATTCTGAAAATAAGAGACATATGTAATTAAAAATCTAAAAATTCACAGTTTACATTATCATGTCCTTTAATAAAATATCTACCCACTCTGAAAGTGTTAAAAATGGCTTACCATCTGAAGGATCATTCTGTTCAAAAGTAACTCTACTAAATACTTAGTGAAATAAGAACACAAAATGAGTAGGGTCATATTTTTCTTTGTTGACAGTCTCTATCATAAACCCAAAAGATTTTTAATTAATTTTCATTATACCTAATTGATCACTATTTTCTTATAATAATGAATGTGCTTGGGAAGCAATATATGATGACAGGAACACTTGGCAATGTTCCTTCCATGAGCCTGATAATTAAAGTACTACAGTTATAAACTAAGCCATCAAATTGTACAAATTTTCACATGTTCTCTTTTTATTCACTGTATGTTCTCTAAAAGGACAAAATATTTTTCAAAAAGGTTTGAGTGTATCATTACAAATAATAGGTCCTTTTCAATTGCTAAGACCTGGTAGAATCATCTATTCCTTAATTCCTACTTTTTGTTTTTATGGATCACTCACATCTGCTGTTATACCCATAAATTCATAGGTCTCAAATACCAAATGTTAAGTTTTCTTATACTTCTAACACATTTTTCATTGTCTCCCAATGATACCATCATAGTCATGATTATTAGACATAAATTTTTTTATAGTGTCTCATGATGGACTATTACAAAATTGAGGGATAATAATGATACCAATTAATGAAAGTTCTCCAAATAATCAATATTGGAACCATCATTTTGGACATCAAGACATACTGTAAGTCAAGGAACTTAGTCAACACAGACCTAATTCCACATCCTATAACCCATCCTACTAAATTAAAAAATCATTGTCTTTTCACTATTATTTTCAAGGGGGGGGGGGGTTCACTCCTTAGTCTGTTCCACAAGTACCACCATAAGAAATCTTCCCTCTCTTTTTCTCCATTTTCAAATTCCTAGAGCACATCATATAAGGCTGTTATGTGAGCTGTTACGTCTGAAACAACTTCTTTAACCCATGACATAGCTATGAGTCACAGAGGTATTCTTCTCTACCTAAACAAAAGATTGCATTCCTATTACATCTCTTACTTACTTACCACTGTATTATTGAAAACTCTCTATAATTTAAACTTCCAAGATTTAAGAAGTACTTCTTACTTCTAAAGCTAATCTTTAAGTCTACTGTTGATGTTTTTTTTTTCCCTTTCTTTCTTTTTTTTTTAAACTCCATATTGGGAGTTTTTCCTATTGGGAAAATGAATTATGCTCTAAATAATTTCAAGAACTCAATGACCATCTTCTATAGGGGATGACATATCAATCTACTTGTCTACCTCTTAAGTTAATGATCTCCTTGGGATCTTTATATATTTCAAATCTTAAAATAACATGTCACCAACTCAAATTAATTAACTTGAAGATAGATATTCATTATCTTTTCTACCTTTCCCTATGCCTAGTTTCCAACAGTGAAATAACTACTAAAATAAGAAATTTACAAATAGTCTGATTTGCACTCTTATTTCATAAATTTCATTTCCTTTGGACCCTTATTTCTCTTTTCTTATTTCATAACTGCTGTTGTATTTTATTGTTTTGCTTCTTTGGTTTGTTGTTGCTATGCTTCAGGCAATGGCAACATTGATGAGTTACTATTTTTGTTTGCTTTGATGCTCTAATGTTCTATATGATACCAACATAGCTTTCAAAATTCTGATGGTACAATCAATAGTAGAGAGTTAATAATTATGGGAAAATTACAGAATCAAATAAAACTGTTCTAAACTTTTTCTTAAATACCAAAGCATACAAACACCATTAGTAGGTCAATTGTACCTCATTTTTTTTTTTAAAGCATATAATTAAATAAAATAAAACTAGTATATTCCTTGGCTTTCAGTGTAAAGGCAAGACTGCCAGTCCCTGGAAGAAGCAAACTCCCTTCTAAAACCTTCTGCTTTTCAGTCAGTTTGCTTTTTAACTGCAGACTGCAGTTCTCTTTAGCTAGTTTTAAAGACATAAAGTTATCTCCTTTAGGTGGATATATGTAAAAATAGACCAGGAACTTATAAGAAATATGTTTAAAATATTATATTCAACATACATTATTTATTTATATATATGTAAAAATAGACCAGGAACTTACAAGGAATATGTTTAAAATGCTATATTTAATACACATTAATTTATACATATTATATATATAATATTATAGAGGTTATAGAATGAATGGCTGTCACAGTCATCCTTGTTCACAGGATTCCCACCACACATACCCCTAGTTCATACTACATGAACTTGTTACCTGAGCATAGCTGGTGAGACTCTGACTTGAGGCCAGACTATATACCGGCTGGCCAATAGCCTATCAGATGTTCTAGTTCAAAAATCTGCTAAAAAGGACGATAGCAAGGGACTGGGAAAAAAAAAAAAAAATCAGATCCTTTCTTCTTAATTTGAACTCCAGAGAACTGAAAAGTTCTTGAGGAGGGAGGGAAGGACTGTCAGGGGAAGGCTGAAACTGAGATACATGCAGAATGACAGTGAGTGAAAAAACCATAGTCAGGGGGCACCTGGGTGGCTCAGAGGGTTAAAAACCATAGTCAGTGAAGGCACTGACTATGCAGTAGAAGAAGCCACTAAGTATTTGTATACTTCTATGTGTGTCTATACACACATAGTTTTTTGCATAATGTGTGGACTTCAACATAGAAATTCAATATAGAGCTTCAAGGAATAGGCACTGCTCTATATTAATATCAACCCAAATTTATTAACATAAAGTTGATTTCTACTGAAGAGTATTTTTTTCCTTTGATTATAGTGAAACAATCAATAAATGTTTGATAGAATATTTCTATTTCTTTCTGAATCCAGTATTTTTTTTTTTTTAAGATTTTACTTACTTATTTGACAGAGATCACAAGTAGGCAGAGAGGCAGGCAGAGAGAGAGGGGGAAGCAGGCTCCCGGCTTAGCAGAGAGCCGATGTGATGCAGGGCTCTTGGGGCTCAATCCCAGGACCCTAGGATCGTGACCTGAGCTGAAGGCAGAGGCTTAACCCACTGAGCCACCCAAGCACCCAGCATCATTCCTTTCTTTTTTGCTTTTTCTTTTCCAAACCTACTTGAATTACACATTCATTCAGCATCATAGTGAAGTACAGTACTGTGATGAAAATCATAGTTTTTTAAATAAAATCTGCTTTTATTATATCTACTTATCAAATATTAAAAGCCTTACATGTACATACTTTCCTCATTTTCAGCTGCCTAAAGGAAATAAATCTATTTTACTAAAACTTATATAAGCCTAATAAAAACATATGGAGTATTAGAGTCTACTTTAATGTTAGACTAAATAGTAATGTGAATTCTGAGTATGAATTTTCTCTAATAACCTCCCTATAATTATTAACTATTAGTTTTTTATGTTTTTCATTAGAAGAACAAGGACAACTATGAGGTGTGAATACATAGGAACCAGTGGCTTTCACATGTAGGTTGCTGAATTGACATTTTTAATTTACACTATATTGCCTTTTGTTAAAAAAAAAAAAAAGTTAATACTGGTAACTGTAACTAATTCATACAAAATGACTGAGGTTAAGCTTCCAACACTGCAATATCAATGTATACTTAAAGCTACTTGACAACGTGGTAAACTTTATTGGTTGGAAGCAGGTAATCAATTTTATTCAACAACTTTTCTAGAACATACACATATATTTAATACTAAAATAAATATATACCTGTTATGGAGTAGAGGGCAAAATTAAAACAAATTTATACGACAAAACAGGAGAATTCCAGTTTTCTAGTGGTGGCTTCTCCACCACTTGTACACTTGAACTCTTTTGTTCAGAGCATTCAAGGAGAAAAGTTTGATAAACACTTTTAGAATCTGATAAAGCACGGATGGGGGAAAAAAGCATAATGTAGATCCAAATTACCGATTCTGTATCATTTTAGACTGTGATTTGGTTCTCAAGCTTTATAGGCATGAGGATCACCTGGAAGACTTGTTAAAACAGACGGAGTCCCCAGTCTTAGAGTTCCTGATTCAGTAGGTCCAAGTGGGAGGTTCCAACAATTTGTATCCTAATCAGTTCCTAGTGAATCTGATGCTGATGGTCCAAGGCAGGCAACCAGTGTTTTAGAGGAGTAGAGGAAGAGACACAAAGTAGTTCACCTTCTGTTTGCTTTTTACACATTTTAACTTCAGTTATCAGCCTAATCTTTCAGGTCATATGCTGCTATCCCTGCATTAAGACCACTAGTACGCTTTCTACTTCTATCATAAAATCTCATTTACTGAAGAAAAGTAAAGAAGAAGAAGAGACAAGGAGAAGCATAAGTTCCAATTATTATCATGTAAGTGTTTGAATACCAGCTTTACCACCTACTAGCTCTGTAAAGATAGGCAAGGTATTTAACCTGTTTTCTCATGTGCATAAAATAATCCCATCTCATATGGGGTTCTTATAAGAATTTGAAATAATGTACAAAACACCTGGCACAACCAGGCACATTAATATACCTTGAGAGTACAATTCTGAAAAGGAGGATAGATAATTCCTATCTTGCTTATTTTTCCTTTGCCTCAAATCTGTCTTAAGTATATTATACAGGGGAATACTTTATTTAAAGGTATCAAAACCTTTTACTGTAATTTATGCTCATAGCTATGCACCTACATTACACTTGCTCATGAAACTTCTTGCTAATCCTCTGGATTTTGTACATTAGTACATAATCAGGTATGTTAATTTTTAGAGTTTTTTGTATGTGCAAGAGTAAACATAATTATATTTTAAGATTAATCTGAATCTAAGAAGTATATGCTAATATTTCTCCTCTGTAGTTACACAAAATTTGCAGCAGAGGGAAGACGAACAAATCAACTTTCAATCTCTTTTTAACTCTGGTTCATATAATCTTTTTTTCATTGTCAAGTTCCTAACAGAGAAGAAAGACAAGCCTAATCAATGTACTCTGTTGCATCATGCTCTATTTCTGAAGATATTATATATTTTTAAAAGAAGATTCTAATTTACTTTCTCAGCCAATCACTTACAAAAACAACGTAATGATTAAGCAAGAAATGAGTATTTAAATGTATTCCATTTATTTTAATCAGTAGAGGTTAGTGATATGCTGTAACAAGCCTCTGACTAGCAGTATAAATTCTAAAAATTCTATTATGTCTTTAGAACATAGCTGTCTTCTATTAGGGTATTACTAGCAGCAACCTATAGCAGGAGTATTATTATGAAACTGTGACAAAGTGTTATAAGGAGTGATATTATTAAGAAATATCATAGAGGAATAGCATTCATTTCACAAAAACTTACTATCCAAAATTTCTGAATATATGTTATAGTTAGTACGTAGACTCATTCTTAAGAGATTTTAAGGAAAACACTGATTTCTGGAAATCTATACTGTAATTCCCATGAAGTTAAAAATGAACCATCTGATCTTAAAAATCAAGCTGTATTGCATCTAAGGGAGATTCAGGTAATGGTTCGTCTAGGTTAACAAACACCATCTAAAGGGGTTCCATTCTCAAGTTAGATCTGCTTCAGGAGTTCTTTGTTATCCCAGGGTAATCACTGTCTATTTGGAGGGGTTCAAATCTGCTTGAAGCACACGAAATATTCCCTTATCACGAGGAATCTGAACAGTTATGACCAGCTCAAATCCAAAGGGCAACATAATGATTACATAATTACAGTAGCTTTCACATGACATACAAACAATAGGTGTCAGTTTTCATCCAACAACTAAAAAACAATGTACCAATATAGAACTTCATTGGTATTTGAAAGACATTTTGAGAGCCTCTAAACAAATGAAAAAATTTCATTGCAATTTTTGTTTTGGTAACACAAATTAACAAATTGTTTTACTGGGCAAAAAACAACACATACTGATACTTTACAAGGCCACTTGCCATACACATTATACAAATGAAGCCAGAATTTTTAAAAATTTCTTTTCTTTGAAGTATAATATATGCAAATTGCTAAAATAAAAGTCCTAAAAATAATACCAAACTTCAAAAATTGAGGCACACTAAAGATACTACATTAAGTATGGCCTTCCCTTAGGCTTAAAAACTGCTTTAAGAAGTCAGTGTTTTTCTCAAACTGAAATAAACACGTGCAAATATATCTGCTAAAATACAGTTCTTCCTACAGATCTCTCACTAGATCGAAACCACCTCTACTAGAATGGATTAGCTACTTTATAATCTAAGTTTTGCTGTCTTTGAGATTTTTCCATAGTATTCTTACATGAAGACTTCAGAAATAAATGTGCTTCTTGGAGGTGAGTACAGAATATAGAACATCTATTCCAGCTGTATTGCTGCAGTTAGACCCCCTGCCCCAAATAAAAGGAAAGTTTATCTGGGTATAATATAGACCAACATATACTCATGCAAAACAACATAAAGGTGAGGTCTCCTGTGACAATAAAGATGAATGACTCAATAGCAAGCTCAAGAATCCTATTATCAAAGTAATACATGACACAGATGTGAAAAGAACTAGCAGTACTTTCCTTTAATTCTACTCTGAAGGAATGGAAATGTATGAATAGAATGACTGTAACTATAGTCATTTTCAACAACTATATGGGAAAACAGTCAAAGAAAAAAAAATAGAAGGAAAGGGACAATGTCTAATCTATAAAATTAAAACATAAATTAATAAAACATACTGACAAGTGAGGTGTAAAACTGAAGATGTTCCCAGGAGAAAAGCTCTTGAGGAAAACCTCACCATTTTTGGCTACTTCTGCTATGACGTTAGCTACTTTGGCTGTGCAGGAAGACTGTGGAATCAACAGACTTGCAAACAGCTGAAGTATTCCACTTCCTTGGATTTTTTCACTCGTTTCCATATCTGTAAGAGATACATACAAAGAAATGAAAATCTTCAACACTAATACTGACAACTTTATCTACAAGAAAGTCTTCAAGAATTTGCACCATCCATAACAGAAATTAGTTCAATGTACATTCAAGTATATACATTTACATAAGTATAAATATATTTATAATCTTCAGTTCAACAAGTTCCTTTTATCTTGAGTTTTTATTTGCACAAAACACTTTATAATACAATGTTCTGTCTATCTAAAGTCAGATTATAAAGGAATCTTTTCTGAATATACCACTGCATACCACATTTACTTTTCAATGTTAGTTCCAACCTCGTCTATTCAGATTAGAAATGCTTTTTTTTCCTACTTCCCTTCTGAACTTTTTCTTTTTCTTTCTTTTTTTAAAGATTTTATTTATTTGAGGGGCGCCTGGGTGGCTCAGTGGATTAAGCCGCTGCCTTCGGCTCAGGTCATGATCTCGGTGTCCTGGGATCGAGCCCCGCATCGGGCTCTTTGCTCAGCGGGAGCCTGCTTCTCTCTCTCTCTCTCTCTCTCTCTCTCTCTGCCTGACTCTCCGCCTACTTGTGATTACTCTCTCTGTCAAATAAATAAATAAAATCTTTAAAAAAAAAAAAAGATTTTATTTATTTGAGAGAGAGAACACAGAGAGAGAGTGAGAAGCAGACTCCTCACTGAGCAGAGAGCCTGACATGGGGCTCAATTCCAAGATACTGAGATCACGACCTGAGCCAAAGGCAGATGCTTAACCAACTGAGCCACTTGGGCACCCCTCTTCTAAATTTTTAATGGCATTACACACCACACACACACACACATTTAAGGGCATTTTTAATATATATATTATATATTATATATATATATATATATATATATATATATATATATACACACACACACACATACATACATACATATAATTTCTATGGTTTCCTACAATGCTAGAGCAATTTTTTAATGGCAATTAAAGGAGCAAAAAACTCACCTTATGTCATTTTATATGGAATTATACAGGGGAGACTATATAGTTCCAATGACTAATATGTTTTTCATATCAGTCATTCGAATGACCACTAATGAAGAGAAATAGTAAATAGCAATAAGGCCATGGTATTCAGAACTCTATTTGTTGATACAGAAATATAAGAGTCCCCTACTTCTTTCCCTTCCTTGTTAAAATACAAGTTGGCTTTCTATGAAACCAAGCCACTCATGGACCTGTTAGTGAAAGCATGCCATACTAAAGACAGTAAGAATACTGGAATGATGATAGAAGTGAAGAAAAACTCAAGGAAATAAAACTTAACATTACTATCTGATTCTAAACCATGAAGAGGAATGGCATGTGTTTAGAGTTATTAAGCTCATTAAAACATCCAATTTAAATTTGGTCCCCTATATCCTTTACATGCACTGGATATACATACACATAAGAGGGAACTCTAAAGACCTTTTAAGTAAATGGCAGCTGCTGTGAACAACACAGAATAGGAAAATCATATTTAATAATCTGAGAGCCTACTCCCCAAAAGTAATGTATTTCTTTATACTAAGAAATATAAACTATACTATACTTTTATGCTGATTGTCTAGTATAGTGGTTTTCAAATTGTGAGTTCCAATCCATTAGGAACTCTGACATGGTGAACAAGAACCAGTAATTTCTTAAGAGAAACGGAATTAACATCTGCAACAACAAAAGAATAGAAAAAAATTTTGAATAAAGTAAAACAGTAACTTTGGTTTGAACTATGTGCATGCACATGTACTACTCCATGTAAAATGCATTTTTTAATAATAGAGTCTGGTCAAAAAAGTTAAAAACCACTGTTCCGTGCACCCCTTGACTATGCAGGATTCTGAGCTAAAGAACCTTTAACACTCTCTTAACATCATCAAAAGAAGCTAGAACTGTGAAATGGATCTGAAGAAATATAAATTTACAAGGAGAATTATACTTCCATGGATTACCTTAAAAAGAGTTATTTGCAACTAGTTATATGTGTGTGCTCACAGTACTATAGATCAAATAACTAAGATTATCCAGTGTTGAAACTCCATCCATGCACTTCCTGTTGCTACCATAAGCCTATTACATTTTCATACAGCAAATACTATTTTAGTTTCTTTATTTATGTAGTAAAAGAAAAAGGAAATTTTGTAGATACTTAAAAATCACCTTATTAAGTGAAGAGAGCCCAAAAAGATGATGTAAATTTGTCTAAAGTCACTAGATCATACTAATCACAGAGCATAAACAGAAAATTCAGATTCGATGACACAACCAAACTGACATGTGTTTTACCTGGCATCCAATGGTTTTTTGTTTGTTTGTTTGTTTGTTTTTAGATCAGAAAACTTACTGAAGCATGATAGAGGAAACCTGCCCTTTTGTATGCAGTTTCTTACTATGTTTCTTATAATTCAGATTATGAGAAACATAAACTACCTATGATGGGACTTAAACACAGAAGCTGTCTTTTAGAAACCATATTTATAAAATACAATGTAATGTTTTGCTTTTATTTTGTTACTTGAACTAAAAAATGAGTTTTTAAGATACCACCTAAAAATCGGACACCAAATTTTCATTAATTGATTTTTCCTCCCAAGAAGTCAAAAAAGAACTGAACTCAATTTGCCATTTTAAAATCCTTCCTTTTCTGACCATTGCTACCAGAAGATGTATAACCCCAGAATGCTGGGGCAGATTGCCCCAGGGGTCTTGTCCCACCATCTGCTGATGCTGGGATGACAGCAAGAGTCTGGCATAAGGCATGAATCACGATTAGATGTGAAGCTTAGGCATTTGTGTGTGTGGAGGCGAGCAGTTAAGTGCAAATCACCCATGCATGTCTCATTTTAACCAGAACTGAAAGCATGACTTAACATCAGAGCTGAACTACCAAGGGCAAGGGGGGAAAAAGGAAACAAAAGCAGTATCAACTCCTTATATTCTAGCGAGCCTTGCCACAGGTTACAATCCAAGGAATTGGGTAAATAGCTCTACTAAAATGAGTGAAGATTTGTGAACAATAATTTTTTAATGCTACTGTCAGAGAAATAAAAGGGGAAAACAATGGTGGGTTTTTTTTTCCATATAAATCTGATATACAATTTAGAAAAAAATCTAACAGGTATCCTATTAACCTGCTAGCATGTGGATTTCTAGGTAAGTTTCAAATTTAAATTAAACAGCTGAAAATGAACTTCTTTCCTTTCACATAAAAACATGACCAAATACTGCTTATCACTAAAATACCACTGTACAATAAATAATAACAAAGTTTCAGTTTCACTTCATATTTACCTTCTGTACTGGCATTCTATTGCATCTCAAAAGGAATATTTATCTGTGAACGAAAAGATGTTCTCAGGTATTTGTGAGCACTCCTGAAATAACTTTAAAAGAACATTAAGAAGTAGTCAGTGGTTAGTGTTCGCAATCTAAATGATTGACTACTTGTAAAGAAACCTTGCACTATGGATCAGGAGTCTTTAAAAAAAAAAAAAAAAAAAAGTAGACTTTTCATTATCTTTAGCCAGACTACTATTGACATTTTAACTACACTCCTTTTAAATGTTTGTAGGAATCAATTCAACATCTTTCTCCCCCTTCACTTTTAGGTGCCATCATAGAAATGTTTGAGTGTGCCTACAAATTAAAGGCAGCTGGCAGTCCTTGAATTTTGAAGGACCCCATATATGAAGGACAATTGCTACTCCACAGTAATATCTGTGGGAGTGACTGCAGGAGTTCTATCCATCACAGTGGCCTTGCAGTTCAGCAAGCACTCATTCTGTCCCCGCAGTCCTATGTCCACACTCCACCTCACCTCCTCATGGCAAGGAGGTAACTTAGTTATGAAACTGGCAGTGAAAAGAAAGAACAAGAAAAGCAGGCAATCGGGTCAGAGAAACTTGAAAGAAGAGTAAATCAAGAAGCCAGGATACGGGGCGCCTGGGTGGCTCAGTGGTTTGGGCTGTTGCCTTCGGCTCGGGTCATGATCTCAGGGTCCTGGGATCGAGCCCCGCATCGGGCTCCCTGCTCCGCAGGAAGCCTGCTTCTCTCTCTCTCTCTCTCTCTCTCTCTCTCTCTCTCTCTCTGCCTGCCTCTCTGCCTACTTGTGATCTCTGTCTGTCAAATAAATAAATAAAATCTTTGAGAAAAAAAAAAAGAAGAAGAAGAAGCCAGGATACAATGCCAATGCCATATAATGCCATCTAGGAGAAGTTAAAGCACTACCCATAGAACTTCTCTGAGCCAATAAATAACCCAGCAGAAGAGAGTAAGTGGAATGAGAAGGAACCTATAATTCCTTCCAGAAAGGCTAATATTCCCAACAAAGCTGCTAAG
Source organism: Mustela nigripes (assembly GCF_022355385.1). Taxonomy (NCBI): domain Eukaryota; kingdom Metazoa; phylum Chordata; class Mammalia; order Carnivora; family Mustelidae; genus Mustela; species Mustela nigripes. The sequence continues at coordinate 161,917,559 of NC_081557.1, read as the reverse complement.
TAAATATGTTAAAATAACTGACTTTACAGTTAAACACCAAGAGGAGGTTTTCAGGCATGCTACTAAGATAAGTTAAAATTTATGATGTTATGTCGGCAGGTAGGCTACATGAGAATAAATTAATGGAAAACATCTGAAAACCATTTTATAGCAAACGCCAAGTCAGAAAAATATAAATAATGACTGCTATTACTATAATACTATTAGATTTAAAAAATTAGATGGATAGTATTGTTTTAGAGTAATAAAAAGTGACTGAAGTTTTACTTAGAATTATAGGAACAATAAAGAAGTGGTATCTTCACATCCAAGGGATCCTTATGGCAGACTATGAAGAAAAGACTCAGATTTTAGATTGACTCCAAGGACCAGGAATATGACTCATGGCTCAAAGGGCCATGTCCCTCCTTCCCTAGGGAACTATGCATTACTTCTCAAGGGGTGGATTTTTAGAATAGGGTATAACAAAAGACCTGATGCTGTGTCTAGGCGATCTAACCCAAATGCAGGCCATCATTTTATCAAATGTGGGCAGAGTACCACACGGACAAGTCCCAAATCCTCTCTTCTTTTATCCAACTGAAAACAAAGAATTTGTACTTGCATAGGCCATAAATATTTAATATTTAATACTCCCCAAATCAAATTTACCCTTTTTCACTCAAATTCATTCTAGTCTCTATCTCAGTGAATGACAGGGAATCCATTTAAGCCAAAGCCCTAGAGTGATTATAAAGGTGTCACTTTTAGTAAATGCCTTTCTATCACCCACACTTAATCAGAGCACAGGTTCCACAGACTCCATCTCACTAGCATCTTTTGTATTCATCCTTTCTATATCCAGGTCACCGTAAGTTCTCAGTTCTTACCTTTATTAAATCCAATAGCCTCTAGAAGAGTCTCCCTAACTTCAGCTACAATCCCCCATCTGTCACCTAGAGTGATAACAAAATAAACTTCCAGAAATGTAAATTTCCTGTCACTCCTCTACTGAAATCTTTAAATGATCCACCACAGCACTTAATGTAACAGCCAAGCGTATCTGTCATATTTCCCAACCTGTGTCCTGATACTTCCCCACTGACATCCTATACTCTAGCCACACTAAATAACTTGTAATAATACAAATTAATCTTCTCTTATACCTTCCTACTGCACATCTCCTCTCTGAAACACCAACGCCCTCCACTTTAGATAATACCTGCTCAGAACCTGTATCCTCACCTAAGGGTAACTGACTAAAAGCCATTCAATCTTTCTAATGGTATCTGACCAATGTAACAGCCACATTAAATTTATATTGAGAGCATTTTTTAAAAATTTCAAAGCAATTTCAAACATATTATTATTTTATCTATTTATTTTTAATTAAATCGTTTTTAAAAAGTCATGTGAGACAGCATTATAGGTCATGTTTTCCTCACATTACAAATAAGGCCACATGGTAAGATTATATTGGAAAAGGAAAAAGAATCCGGTTTTCCTGGTTCCTACAGTCTAGTGCTCTTCCTACCACAATTTATTTAAATATATGTGGTGATGACAATACCTTGACTAGATTCACCAAGGTATTTTGTGAGAAATACTTTTATTTGACATATTTTACAGGAGTAAGAACTGAAATAATACAACTGAGTGATAAAGGAATGTATATTTTGAGATAGCTGAACTTAGGCAGTGGTTGAAGGAAAGAAAGGGAACTTTAGGGAAAGGGAAGTATAGAGAAAATGAAGCAGATTTAAAACAGACTTAAAACATGTAAGAATATGCTGAGTATAAGATTAAAGTAAGGGCTTGACAAAGAAGAAGTGAACGTTTCTAAAGGAAAATGGAAGTATGAAGTAAGGAATGGGAAATAAATAAATGGGAAGTAAGGAATGGGAAATAAATAAAATGGTATTTCTTTGACTGGTGAAACTGTTTTTCTCCAATAAGGATTTTAAGCAAAGGGACATAATATAAAGGAAAGAAAATGTATGCAGTCATGGAAAGAAAGAGGGTAGAACAAAGACCCATTTACACAATGACTCACCATCAGAAACAGGTCTCCTTAAAAGAGTAAGTTGTGACAGTCATTTTATAAAATTACAATAAATGATTTTGATAGTCTTGCAGTCATTTCAATTCTAGGGATAATGAAAGCTGTGTGAGTGGGAGAAGTTACGTGTTTGGAAATCACTGCAAGAATAAGCAGAGAGATCTACTAGTTTGACTACTTTCTTTAAAATTACAACTAACTAGGACATAAAATAGTTGCTAAAATAGTAAGAGTTCTGTGGTTAAAAAACAAAAGATATTTACTGAGAAAGTAAACACCAGGAAGTATTTTAATGATTATAGTAAAAGTTGTGTATATAATCAAAATACTGACTTAAAAGTTGAAAGTACTGAAAATATGGCCCCCCTAGAAAATGTGGATTTTTTTTAAAGGTTTTATTTACTTATCAGAAAAAGAGAGAGAGAGAGAGTGAGCACACAAGCAGGGGGAGCAGCAGGCAGAGGGAGAAGGAAGCTCCCCACCAAGCAAGGAGCCTGATGCAGTAGTCAATTCCAGGACCCTGGGATTATAACCTGAGCCAAAGGCAGACACCCAACAAACTGAGTTACCCAGACATCCCTGTTTTCTAAGTTCTATACCATATGCTAGAATTCTTTTATGAACAGAAAATCTATTTTAAAACCTATATATAAGAAGACCTACTGCAAGTAATACAAACTACCATATAGTCCAATATTATATTCCAATAGATGAATGTATTAGCTACAATTCACATAATTGTAAAATCTGAAAGTATAGCCAGCTTCATGAATGGTTTTCTGCTCCTGCTTCTTTTCTCTGAGTTCTCCTCAATTCTCTCCTCTTCTGTATGTTGACATTATCAGATGAGCTCGTACCATGGAAGAAAAATGGCTGTCCCAAGTTCCAGGTCTTATAGGAGAGCAACACAGAAGTCTCTTCTCTTCCCACACCTCTCTTCCCCACCTCAAAATAAGGACCAAAAGTACCAAGGCTCACATGAACTGAACCAATCTGAATTAATCTGGCCAGATGAATCCCATGCCATGTAACGATCAGTTTAGGCCTGAAGCAATTTCAGTGAACAGACCCCATAACCTTGGAGGTGGAGATGAGGGTCATCTCTCTCAAATTTCATGGCTTCTTCCAAGGAGGAGGGCTGTGAAATGAGAAAAGGAGGAGGAAAAAGTGCAGGGGGCGGGGGAGAATCTTAAGTAACAGTAAAGCAGGGGGGAATAAAGAAAAGAAAAGAAATGTAGTGACATGGCATAAAAGAAGCAGAGAGAACTGATCAAGATCTGTGGTGATTTACTATCGTTTTATTAGAAAGAGAAAACAAATCCAAATGAAATCATGTTGGCTTAAGTAGTACTGAGAAGTTTTTAAAGTTTTGTGGAAGGAAATTAAATATTTTCTTTCAAGGACAGTCCTAGAGAATAGGAACTACGAGTTATGGAGTGAGGCTCAGGTATAGGGTTCCAAATATGGAATGAGTAAGACACAGGAGTAAGACACTCAAAGCACAGCACAATGTGTCAACGTATCAAATCACTAAGTTGTATACCTGAAACTACTGTAACATTGTGTCAACTAACTCCAAATAAAATTGAATGAATTAACTAGTTAATTATGAAAGGTTGAAAATAGGGAAGCAAAAAAGAAGATATTACTAACCAAGAACAAATTTGATGTTAATTTCCCAAAGGTTAAATAAAGAACACTTCAGAACAGATGACTTCATGTTGAAACGATAATCAGTAATTTTTGTAAACTTCTGGTAGAGGTTTTTAATTATTAGGGGGAATGACTGGGTTATATGCTGTGACACAGAAGTAGTTGACTATAATATATTTTGTGCAAATTCACAAATTCACATGTGTTTGGGAGACTGAAGAAAGAAGTCCTATTCTGATAAATGAATGGAAGAAATACCAAGCCAAAGCACTTCAAGAAAAGTAACATACAAGATTGTCACTTGAAACAATACTTATTACAGAGTAAGTTTAAGAGACTTTGAAACCATTAAATGATTTTATATTTAGAGACATCAAGAATAAGGACAAAGAACGAACAGGCAAAATGCTGATAATTCTATTCAAAATAAGCCTAGCACTACAATTGCTACAGGGGCATTGAACTATTTTGAAAAGAGTGGCATCAGTAAACTTTTCAAACACTTTGCAATATACTTTGGCTACAGCAGTAACAAAAACCCCCATCAACTTTGAAAAGAGAAACAGGGCGCCTGAGTGGCTTAGTCGTTGAGCGTCTGTCTTTGGCTCAGGCCATGATCCCAGAGTCCTGGGACTGGGTTGCACATTGGGCACTCCTTCCACTCCCCCTGTTTGTGTTCCCTCTCTTGCTGTTTCTCTATCAAATAAATAATCTTAAAAAAAATTTTAAAAAAGAAGAAGAAAAGAAGAGAAACTGACTTAAGACCAACATAACCTACCAAAAATGGGGATAAGTTATATATTGGATTTAATTACTGCTGATAAAATAGTAACTAAATAATGGCTCTTAAAATATACACACAATACTGAAAAGCTAACAGTAAATCAACAGACATCATACATCATGAAATGAAAGCTATGAGGAAGCATATACCACATTTCCTGAGAAAATTCTTTCCTCAAGAAATATAAGTACTAATGAAATAGATTATTATCATTACACATAATGTGAGTTACACTGTTAACATTTGTGAGGTTTCTTGACCACTCTAAAAAAAATTACTAGATTCACGCATTGACTTAGCTTTAAATACTTAGTAAGTACCTACCATGTGCTAGGCAAATGGTTCAATGTATACATACCTTGTTCTCAAAGAGTTTATTTATAGTATAATGAGGAATCAGACAAGTATAAAAGCACTTATAAACCTTGATAGAAATCCCACAGCAGACAATGTACAGAGGCACCTAACCCAGTCTAGGCTTCCATCTGCCTAACCTTCATGATATTAAGATGATCATCCATTGTTTCAGAAACTCATTTTCCCCAGAGAACTATCATTTTCTATACTCTATTGATTTGTAAATGCATGTTAAAATGGAAGGTATTAGGGATCAAGCAAGAGTAAGCAAAAATATTACCCAGGGTGGCTAGAATCAGGATTCAAAAATAAAGTAATAGCATATATCATGAGGTCTGTTATTATTAAGATCCTCACCATCCACTTCCCTCTCCTTACCCATACATAACTCACATCTAACTTTTGTGGCCACTTAAGTATCCATTATAGCATAGAGAATAAAGAAATTAGTTTGGCTTACAGAATCTGGCAGAAGTCAAAACACTTTTCCAAGTACACTATTTCAAAAGTCTTTTACCTCTGCCCTACCCTCAAAAACAATCCAGACTCTCCGTTCCCTACCAAGATTACACTTCCCCAGTCCTATCACCATAACAACCAATTACCCTGACAGCAGAAGCAAGACTGGCAAAGTGACCTTGGCCCCAATCTGGAGATGTCTGTGCTCTAAAAACTTAAAATGCTTTTGCAGACTGTAGGGAATGGTAATATGCAGCACCCTAAAATGAGTGCTGAAAATTTTTCCAGTTGGTCCTAGATTTCCCAGATATGCCACTCAGGTCACTGCTGAGGTCTCCATAATAATGAAGAGATATAGCAAATTGTAAAAACTCTACAAACCAATGAGGGTAAAGGTCAAGGCAAAATGTTCTAAAAGAGGAAACAGGGCAAGTGTTAAGAGAAAAATGTGTGATGGTAGTCTATTAACAGTGCCTAATCTAGGAGAACAAAGCGGGAAGAAGAATTCACTCTGCTAAGCAGTGAGGTTGGAAAAGATCATAAATGAGAAAATAGATGACAGTTTCCCAAGTGATACAGAGTGTAGTACTGGGAAAAGAACAACTGTGAGATGGTCAGTTCAAAAACTTTCCCATCCCAAAACTTCTTCAGACCTCATCTGGACCCTTCTTCACTGCGCCATTTGGAAACCTTAACTACAGTATACAAACACCAGACACTCCCAGAACTCTACCTCCCCACCTTCACTGGATCTGGAATCCTTCTCTGGAGACTTCCCTTGAAGTGCTCTTAAGCAGAACTCCTCAACTCTCTTTGTCCTCCCCTTCTACTCCAAGACTGAGGGCTTGGAGTTTGAGCTGGTATTTTCTGAGCTCAAAAATATCTTTTCTAAATCATTTATCCTCTGGCTTGACTCAAAACCAATTTCTATCTTTTCAACTTCTACCATCCAATGACACTCTTCTCATTACTAATATCCTAATCTTCAAAAACAATGGATCTTATTCTTGAATTCTCTCACCCCTCCAATTCCTTCCATTGTTCTGAACATCTGTGAATTTACACAAAGTGGCTAATAACTTGGCTTCACATTCCCTGACTTTAATAAACGGCCCAATTCTCCACTGCTCTTTAATAATCCACCACACATAACATCCAGGGTGCGAGCCCCTTCATCATGTAGAGCTGCTCCACAGTTGAAAATTTAAATCTGGAAATCACTTTCTGATCACATTCTTCTATTTTATCATGTATTTTATTATTTCCTTATTAGTATGTAAATATTTTTTAATCTCACTAAAACCTGTATTTATTCAACTCTTCCTTCTTTCCCCAATCTATCTGCTCTTTTCATGACTGATCTCATCTCTACCTACTCTAAATAAAATAAAATGATCAATGATTTCAACAATTCTAGTATTACCTCAGTTTCCTAAAACCTCAGCTATTTCACCTTGTTATTCAATCCCTGACACTAGATGAATCCAGCCATATACTTCTTCCTGCTTTCCAATTTTAAAATGTTATTAAATATGAAAGCTAGTACCACACAAATTTGCATTTTACAATCTTAACTGGACCTTCAACACTGTTCAGTAACCATTTTATTTATCCCTAGTCATTTCCCTTTCACATCTCCTAAGCCAGTAATTCTAAACATAAAATTCTCCATATATGCCATATTCTCATATTCTCCATCATGGCCAACAGATAACCTTTCCTGATAATTCAGAGTATAAGTATTTTGTTCCTTTACACCTAAACTTCTCTATGACGTTAACTATCCTTAACTCCTGTTCCTAAGAAAAACCATCCTCCTCCTCCTCTTTCTTCTCCTTGGCTATTCCCCATCTCCTCTTTTAATCTGTTACCACAAATCTTTTCAAAACACAAACTTCATTTTTATTTGCTTTTGCTGGTTTCCCTAGCTTGCAGCTACAGATAAAATATTTGTGTCCCTCGCCCCACCCTGCCATTCATATGTTGAAACCTAACCCCAGTGTGATGCTATTAGGAGGTGGGGCCTTTGCAACAAGATTAGGTCATAGGGGTATTCCCACAAATGAGATTTGCAACCTTACAGACTCCAGGGAGATGCCTGGCTTCCTCTACCATGTAAGGTTCCAGCAAAAAAGACAGGTGTCTATGAATTAGGAAGCAGGTCTTACCAGACATGAATCTGCCAATGCCTTGACTTGGACTTCTCAACCTTCAGAACTGTGAGAAATGCCACCAGGTCTTGGGTATTTTGTTATAGCAGCCTAAGCAGATCAAGACACATGGCATAAAATTCCTTTCATAATTTGAACCCTTACTCCCTTTTCCATTCATCTCTTGAGTCTTCCCTGAACATACTTTTTTTTTTTTGCTGGCCATACCAGAAACTTCAAGTTCTAATTGAACCATCTTTCCTCCTACTACTGTGACTTTATTTATATTGTTTCCTTTGCTTGAGATGTTCTTCTCCTAATCCTTAAACCCTCACATTACCTGGGTTAAGTACATTATATTTTCAAAATCCAGTGTGATGATTCTGCTTGTCAAACTCACACCTCTCCTCCAATACTCACACACAACATTGTAGTTATTTCCCAGGGTTTTAGCACCTTTTTGAGAGTTGAAGACTTGGGAATAGATGAGATCATTCAAAAAATTTATTTTTACTGAATCCTTACTATGTTGGGAATAAAAGATATATCTATATATATCTATATATATAGATATATAGATATATCTATATATATAGATATATATATCCTCAGAAAGCTGTCCAGAGAGAGGTTAACAAATTATCACAATTCAATGTGACTGATACTACAATGAGGTTACGTACAACAGATAGAGTGAGAAACAATCACAGCCCTATAAAGACCATGGAAATTTTCAATAAGAAGAACATTTGAGCCAAGTTTTGAAGGGCAATCAAGCATATTCTAAGCAGAGAAGGAGAAAAATAAATTCTACAAAAGAGGAATATGTAAAAGCATTGCCAGTTGAGGCTAGAGACCCTAAATTGTAATAGCAACATTCTGTAACACTGCATGATTTTTTTTGTCAACAGCAGAAGGCTGATAGAATTGGGAAATGGAATAGGTAGACAGTTACCATTCAAGGTTTGAAGAAGAGGCAAGAGAAGTGGTATATACCCATAAAACACTCATTTATTCATCCATTAGGATCCAGATGAAATGTCAGTTCCTATGTGACACACTGAAAGAATCTAGCTCTCTGTTTCCCCAGGACTTAGTAATCAGCTCTATTACATAATGTATGATATATATAAAATTTTTCTATTACTTGTCTATCGAAACTCTCCAGGGCCAAGTACCAACTAATATATGGTGATACCCAATTAATGCTAGTTGAAGAACTGCCCCGCCCTTAAAGAGTTTGTAGCTGAATATGAAAAAGGCATACACAATTAATATATGCTAAATTCAGAGGGATGTATAAACCATTATAGAATACTAAAGATAGAGCAACAATTTTATATTTATTGAGGTGTAGTAGTTGCAATTACTTCTAAAAGAAAAGAAGATTGAATTTATAATGAGATTGCCTTATATTTTAGGAATTCTCACACCAAGAATGCAAGTTTTCTTATAGTATTACCTATCACTAGCTCATGCAGAAACTAAAGTTTTCACTTTGCATTAAGCTAATCAGCCTTAGATTACATGTTTTCAAAAGCAAACATATGCAAAAATGTTCTTTAAACCTTCAGAAATCATTGCAGAAAATTACCTGGCCTTTATATTATCCCTCCCACATGCACACATCAGAAGGAAAAGATGATCAATCCATAACTAAGTTATTATGAGCCAAATGAAAACATTCTGTTTGCTTCTTTAGTACAATGAATAGAAAAGATGTGTAATACTTAACTATGGGAAGAGAAAATTACATGCATCTAAAATGAACTCACCTCACAGAACATTGTGTGCTAAAATCTAGACTTTGAATCTATGCCTTTTTAAAAAAAACCATCACTGCCTCTTGGAGCTTCATTTTGGGATTTATCCCAATGAATATAAAAAAAAAAAATCGGTCTTGGAAAACCTCAGTAAAATCAATTACAGATTCTTGTGTGGAAAGATTTAATACTAATGGCATCATTCTTCACTAGTAGTTATCCCAAAATGTAATATTATTGCCACACAATCCATTTTGATACTTCATTAAAATATATATTACTTTTAAGTTGTCAACTTGGCTGTGCCATGGTGCCCAGGTATTTGTTCAAACATTATTCTCAATGTTTCAGTGAGGGTGTTTTTGGATGAGAGTAACATTTAAATGCATAGAGTGTGAATAAAGCAAACTGCCTTCCATAATGTGGCTAGACCTTATCCAAACAGATATAAAGACCTGAATAAAACAAAACTGACCTCCCTAACCCTTTCTCCCCATTCCTCATTCCTGCACCATACATCCCTATCCCACCCTAGGAAGAGGAAATTTTGACAACAGACCACCTTCAAATTTGAACAGCAATATCAGCTCTTCTCTGTGTTGCCATCCTACCAGCCCACCCTGCAGATTTTGGGATTTGTCAGACTCCATAATCAAGTGAGTCAAATTCTTAAAATAATTCTCTCTCAACCCTGCACACACACAGATATATATGTATAGGTGTGTACACACACACACACACACACACACACACACACACACACTATTGGTTCTATTTCTCTTGAGAACCTGAATGTACCTCTGCCCCGAGATCATCTTATCCTCTTAAACAAATACTTTCAAGTAACAATATCTTCTATCTGCCATACAGATAGCAGGAAAAAATATTCTCAACCTCTGCTCTATTATTTTCTATCAACATATTACTGTTGCTTTGTTATCATACAGGGCCAACTGAGGAAGTAAGAAATATGATAGTCATCTCCAAATACGGGTCTGTTAGGGAGGAAACATACTGTTTGTTTATCCAGGAGTTAGAAAAAGGACCAATGAGTGGCAACGGCAAGGATAAAGCATAAGGATCAATATTAAAAAGTACTTTCTAGTCTTAGGGCAGGAAGGAAGGAAGGTAGGTAAGAAGGAAGGAAAAAAGGAGAGGAGGGAGGGAAGGAGGAAGGGAGGGGAAGAAAAAGAAAGGAAAAGAAAGATTTTCTTTAAAAAACTAGGGCTCTTCTTTAAGCCTGAGTAACTATTTGCTAAGGTAAAACCATGAATAAATCCTTCCTTGGCCCTGAAAATAGCTGAACAGGTCTGTAAGCATCATAGTAGAAGACACTAAAGAACTGTTCCAACCTTAAATACAATCTTCAATGTCCTCATTGCTTTCTATTATTTACTATTCTCTTCCATCCTCCACTATTGTCCCCCACTCTGACTTCTCTTCATCGTATCTTTCTCCCCATTCTAATTTCATCATCCCGTTTAACTGTTTTTAAGAATACAGAAATGAGAGGTGCCTGGGTGGCACAGTCGGTTAAGCATCTGACTTGGTTTCCACTCAGGTCGTGAGACTGAGACCTGCTTAGGGCTCTAGACTCAGCATGGAATCTGCTTATGATTCTCTCTCCTTCTCCCAGCCCCTCCTACTTCTGCTCTCTTGCTCTCTAAAATAAAAAATTAAAATTAAAAAAATAGAAATGAGGGAAAATATCCAAAAAGCAAACAGTTGAGATAAAAAGTCTGTCATCTTTACATGTTTTGTTTTGTTCCATTTTTTAGTAAATTTTCTTCCTCTTCTTTCGATGTGTAAATAAATTCTGTGGTCTTAGAAATAACAGACTGAATCTTACTTTCCTATTTTATAAACAGCTGCTTTTAATTTTCTCTTTATTTTCCTATTTACATGAAAATGAATATATACTCATATAAAAAAGTTAGTCTTTGACAAAATTCCACAAATTTTTCTTCAAAGGTCTAGCACAAAGTTCATAATTAAATTCCTCTACACAGGATGACAGTATTTTATTCATAGACTATACCAAATAAGGGGTGCCTGGGTGGCTCAGTGGATTAAAGCCTCTGCCTTCGGCTCAGGTCATGATCCCAAGGGTCCTGGGATCGAGCCCCACATCAGGCTCTCTGCTCAGCAGCCTGCTTCCCTTCTTCTCTCTCTGCCTGCCTCTCTGTCTACTTGTAATCTCTGTCAAATAAATAAGTAAAATCTTAAAAAAAAAAAAAAATATACCAAATAAGAGACTGGGTGAACACTGATACAGACTTTGATTCATCCCATTCTTTTCAACCCTACTGAAAAGATACTGTCCACATTAGAGCCTTATTACTTGAAGTGTGATCCAAAGATTAGCACACTGGCATCCACTGGGAGCTTATTAAAAATGCAAATTGCCAGGCCCCATGTAAAACCTCTGAATCAGAATCTTTCAGGATAGAACCCAAGTATATATGTTTTAACAATCCTTCCAAATAGTTTTTATGTACCTAAAGTTTGAGAAACATTGGTATAAAACAGTGATGGCCCATGGAAAGATAATGTGAGCTACATAAAAAACTCAAAATTTTCTAGAAGCTACATTAAAAAAGGTAAAAAGAAACAGATGAAATTAGGCTCAATAAACATTTATATAAAATGTTATCACTGCAATATATAATCAACACAAAAATTGAGTCATTTTACTTTTTTTAAAAGATTTTATTTATTTATTTGAGAGAGAAACAGAAGCAAGCAGGGTAGAGGGAGAGGGAGAAGCAGACCCCCATGCTGAGCAGGGAGCCCAACACAGGACTCCATCCCAGGACCCTGGGATCATGACCTGAGCCGAAGGCAGAAGCTTAACCAAAGGAACCACCTAGGTGTCCCTCATTTTACTTTTTTCTTAAGGACTCTGAGGTTGTAAATCATCTCAATTTCAACTAGTCCCCTTTCGAGTATTCAAAGGCCACATGGGGTCAATAGCTACTTTATGGATAGCCCAGGTCTAGAATTGGTTGAGACAGAAACTGGTTTTTTAATTAACATATAATATTTTATTTGTTTCAGGGGTACAGGTCTGTGATTCAACAGTCTTACACAATTCACAGTGCTCACCATAGCACTTACCCTCCCCAATGTCCATCTCCCAGCCACCCCACTCCTCCCACTTCCCTCCACTCCAGAAACCCTCAGTTTGTTTTCTGAGATTAAGAGTATCTTCACTCACTCACTCACTCACACACACACACACACACACACACACACATACATACATATACCACATCTTTACCCATTCATCCATAGATGGGACTTCTAGGCTCTTTCCATAGTTTGGCCACTGTGGACATTGCTGCTATAAATGTCGGGGTGCACGTGCCTCTTCCAATCACTACATTTGTATCTTTACAGTAAATATCCAGTAGTGTACTTGCTAGGTTGTAGGGTAACGCTATTTTCAACTTTTAGAGGAACCTCCATACTGTTATCTAGAGTGGCTGGCTGCACCAGCTTGCATTTCCATCAACAGTGTAGGAGAGTTCCCCTTTATCCACATCCTTACTAATATCTGTCATTTCCTGACTTGTTAATTTTAGCCATTCTGACTGGTGTGAGGTGGTATTTCATTGAGGTTTTGATTTGAATCTCCCTGATGTCAAGTGATGTTGAGCACTTTTTCATGTGTCTGCTAGCCATTTGGATGTCTTCTTTGCAGAAATGTCTGTTCATGTCCTCTGTCCATTTCTTGAATGAATTATTTGTTCTCTGGGTGTTGAGTTTGATAAATTCTTTACAGATTTTGGATACTAGCCCTTTATCTGATATGTCATTTGCAAGTATTTTCTCCTATTCTGTCAGTTGTCTTTTGGTTTTGTTGACTGTTTCCCTTGCTGTGTAAAAGACTTTTATCTTGATGAAGTCCTAATAGTTCATTTTTGCCCTTGAGAAGCTGGATTCTTTATAGTGCATTTTCTGAGTTCTGTTAACATTTGTGTTAAAGATAGAGCTTGAACTCATGTGAAATCCTGGAGTTTTGCTATCAGCAGCTTTGTAGTTTGAGAAAGAAACCGAAGCTAAATATTTAGAAGAATGAATATATCTGGAAATCTTTGCTCTCAAACTAAGACACTCACCAAAGGTATACTTCTTTCAGTGTCTGTATTTTTTAAGCATTTTATCTGCACATTTGTTTCAATTATTTCTTTATGTGCAAAGTGTATATTTACCTACTTAAAATGTCTAAAAATTAGCTATATTTGTTTAATCTGTACATGATGATAAGTGCATTTAATATTGATAATTTAATAAAAAACAATCCTTGCCCAATGGATGCATACATTTTTTAAAGAACAAGCAGAATCCTATAATATGAAATGCTATGTAGTTTTCTATGTAAAAATTTTGTGTATAATGCTGTTAAAATCCCATGCTTTAATCAGATAGTAAAATCAATCAAATTTTAAAAAGAAAAAAAAAGTGTGGTTAATGAACCAAAAGCATTAGCATGCATACTATTAGAGTCATTCACAGAGCAACACAGTATAAATTAGTTCATTCTGTTTCATATAAAATAACTACTTCTTGTCTTCTAAAACAAACAAAAACCCATTCAATTAACAACTTAAGAATTGATATTTTTTTTAAGTTTAATTATCATACAATATTGCCTTTCATTTTATGGTTTTTCCCTTTTGATTTGACATAGGTATTTTTACTATCTTTAAGTCACTAAATAGATATACTCCCACCAGACACTAAACATACCTCTATTATAGCACTTGTGAAAAGTTGTAATTTTACATTTATTCATCAGTCTCTATCACAAACTAATGAGCTTCTGAGGGAAGGGACTAAATTTATTATTAGGAGATACCACAATGTTTGCAACATACTAAATAAAACTCAGTGTTAAATATATGAATGTATAAGACCTAAAGATGAGAAGATGTGCAAAGTATGACATGACCGTACAAAATGCTCCAAATCTAACTTTAAATAGTTAATGTTTAACCAAAGCAGGACATACCATGGCAGTATGAACTTAACTATATTCGATTACTCTACAAATATTCTAATAGGTCCACCCACATTCAATACGTGGAGTTCTTCTTTTACTTTAGACATGAATCACTGATGTGCAGGATCATGAATGTCACACAGTATTCTCTACTACTCCTACAACAGCCCTGCATAACTACAGAGAAAGAAAAAAATTATGTTTGTTCTGCCTAAATGTGCTAGCTTTTTTAAGATCTCAGACTTATACGATGTATTAATTTTTGTTTTCTTTCAGTGTACCAAAATTCATTGTTTATGCACCACACCCAGTGCTCATGCAATACATGCCCTCCACAATACCCATCACCAGGCTCACCCAACCCCCCTCCCCTCTCCCCTCCAAAACCCTCAGTTTGTTCCTTAGAGTCCACAGTTTCTCTTGGTTTGTCAAGTGGTAGTGAAGCAGCCCAAATTTCCAAGTGAATGCATCTGTCAAAAGAAGGCTCTGAATACTATTAGCTTTTATTAAAAAAACTTAGGGAATAAAGATTTGCTGTATTATATAGTCCATTATATAACTCTTAGACTAGAAAATTATACCTAAACTCTACCTTACTAAAAACACAAAATATTCATGATTTCCTCAGTTATTGGTGATTTGTTTTAAGAGAGTAAAATGACCATAAACCACATATAAGTTTAAAAAAGGCATATACTTTTGGCCTTCATCAAGATCTAGTTGTACAGCAAACAAAAAATAATATAGTATCTTTTATTCAGATAAGAAGATATATAACTGACTTACCATGTATTTCTTCAATTAGAATCACTCTTTTTTAATGTGCTTCTAAAAAGTACTTCTTAATTTGGTATCTCTTCTTTTTCCTGGCTATTCTTCCCTTACCTTGACTACTTCAAGCAAAGAGTTAATCTTTTATGCTCTATTTTGTCTTCAACATCATGACTATTTTTTCCAATTTAACCATTTTGCAGTTGGTCATTTATATTCACATACATTCATAACTCAAAAAATGAAAACTGCAGTAAATAAGTGAATCACAATGAAAAATGAAATAACTTTGCTTTTGTTTATTAACTTGATATAAAACATATTCCCATGGTGTGGTATCTCTTCCAGTTTTAACATAATGGATAAACTACAGTTTTATGTAAAGTAAGACTTATACAAAATCAAACTGCAAAAAAAAAAGAATTTTCTTTAATTGCCTACTTTTCTGGCTGGTGTTTCTTTCTTCTCCTAAGGCCAAATGTAAGAAACTTTTACAAATAATCTTTAAGGTCAAGTATTTAAAACATTTTTTTAATTTATAAAAGAATTTATATGCCTATTTCATTAAATCTTACATTTTTAAAAAGATTTTATTTATTTACTTGGCAGTAGAGAGAGAGTACAAGTAGCCAAAGCAGCAGGAAGAGGGAGAGGGAGAAGCAGGGAGCCCAATGTGGGCCTTGATCCCAGCACCACAGGATCATGACCGGAGCTGAAGGCAGACGCTTAAAGACTGAGCCACCCAGGTGCCCCTTATTAAATCTTTTTTTTTTTTCCTTAAGATTTTATTTATTTGTTTGACAGACAGATCACAAGTAGGCAGAGAGGCAGGCAGAGAGAGAGGAAGGGAAAACAGAAAGCTTCCCTGCTGAGCAGAAAGCCGGATGCAGGGCTCCATCCCAGGACCCTGGGATCATGACTGGCCCAAGGCAGAGGCTTTAACCCACTGAGCCACCCAGGTGCCCCCATGAAATCTTAAAATACCAAAATTCACATAACATTAAAAACTCACTAAGAGGAATCCATGAAAAAGTACATTAAAGTAAGAAAAATCATAAGTAATGAAGTTTACACTTTCAGGGTTGAGTCATCTAAACATAAAAAATAAATAGCTAAATTTATTGCTATGGACATAATTCAAAGACTGATATAACCTCGCAATTGTAAACAGTTTCCCTGTACTAAAAGTAATGCTTTACTTGATACATCAATAAGAGAAAGAATAAAATCCATATGATCAGAGTGCCTGGGTGCCTCAGTTGGGTAAGCAACTGCTTTCAGCTCAGGTCATAACCTTGGAGTCCCGAGACTGAGTCCTACATGGGGACTGAGTCCCATGTGGGCTCCCTGCTCAGCAGGGAGTCTGCTTCTCCCTCTGACACTCCCTCATTCTCTCTCTCAAATAAAATCTTCAAAAAAGAAACAATCATTTCAACAGATCAGGGAAAAAAAACATCTGACGAAGTACAATATCCGTTCATGATAAAAGCACTGGACAGGGTCTATCTAGAAGGAACATACCTCAACATAATAAATGGGCATATATGAAAAACCCACAGCTAACATACTCAACAGTGAAAAACAGAGCTTTTCCCCTTAAGGGCAGGAGTAAGATAAGAATGTCCACTCATCACTTTTATTCAACATAGTACTGGAAATCCTAGCCATAGCAATCAGACAACATAAAGAAATAAAAGGCATCTACATTAGTAAGGAAGAAGTAAAACTGAACTATTTGCAGACAACATGATACGATATATAGAAAACTTAAAAAACTCCACTAAAAAACTACTAGAACTAATAAATTCAGTGAAGTTTTAGGATACAGAATCAATATACAGAAATCTGTTACATTCCTATACACTAAAAATGAAGAAGAAAGTTAAATTAAGACAATAATCCCATTTACAATTACATCCAAAACAGTAAAATATCTAGGAATAAACTTAACCGCAGAGGTGAAAGATTTGTACTTCAAAAACTAGAAAACACTGATGAAAGAAATTCAAGACAATGCAAAGAAATGGAAAAAACATTCTCTGCTCATAGAATGGAAAAACTAGTATTGTTAGTGTCTATACTACCCAAAGCAATTTACAGATCTAATGCAATCCCCTTAAAAATTCCAAAAGTAGTTTTCACAGAACTAGAACTAGCTTTACAGAAACTAGTTGTTTTTCACAAAACAACTTTTAAATTTGTACGGAACCACAAAAGACCCCTAATAGCCAAAGCAATTTTGACAAAACAAAACACAAAACTGGAGGTATGACAATTCCAGGCTTCAAGTTATATTATATATTTTTTTTTTTTAAAGATTTTATTTATTTACTTGAGAGAGAGACAGTGAGAGAGAGCATGAATGAGAAGAAGGTCAGAGAGAGAAGCAGACTCCCCATGGAGCTGGGAGTCCGATGCGGGACTCGATCCCGGGACTCAAGTTATATTATAAAGCTGTAGTAATCAAAACATTATGGTACTGGTGGTGAGGCGGGGGGAAGACACATAGATCAATGGGATCCAAGTCCAGTAATAAACCCACAATTACACAGTCAGCTAATCGTTGACAAAAGAGGCAAGAATATCCAATGGGAAAGAGACTGTCTCTTCAACAAATGATGTAGGGAAAATTGTACATCTACATTGAAAAGAATGCAACTGGGGGCGCCTGGGTGGCTCAGTGGGTTAAGCCGCTGCCTTCGGCTCAGGTCATGATCTCGGGGTCCTGGGATCGAGTCCCGCATCGGGCTCTCTGCTCAGCAGGGTGCCTGCTTCCTCCTCTCTCTCTGCCTGCCTCTCTGCCTACTTGTGATCTCTCTCT